>NW_003298976.1:0-30273 GCF_000151645.1 Tuber melanosporum
CTCTTACACAGTATCTTGCTTTCTGTCTTTCAATAGTTCCATCCTTTTTGACCTTAGCTTTATGGACTCATCTTTCTAATATCACTCATCTTCTACAAGGTTTCTGGACTTCTTCCCCGACTCCATATTTCTTCAGAACTTCTATTTCCTCATCCATAGCCTTTTTTCATTCTTCTTTTTCCAGTGAACTCATTACCTGTCTCTATGTATTAGGATCGGGTATGCGGTATATCAATCCTGCGAACTCATCTGCTTCTTGCAATTCCTTGATGAGATGTTCTCATTCTTCTATCAGTCTTTTGTATTGATCTTGGATAACTTGTAGTTCGTCATCATCAAGGTTGCTAATTTTAAGTTCTTCTTCATCTTCTTGAACTGTTTTCTTAAACTTGTCATTTCTATTGTTTAGCTCTTACAGTCTTTACTGTGCATTAGCTTTGACTTTCTCAGTAGGCTTGCAAACTCTTGATGATCATCTTGCCTTTAATGGCTGTTGAAGGGTTTTGGATGGTGTCTCTTATTCAGGTAATTGTTGAAATTCATCCAACATGGTCGTAGTTAGAAATGGAGGCTCTGCATTTTGAGGTGTGTTTTTAGATGTGTCTTCTTCCTCTGATTCTGTTGTTTTGTCCGCTAGTAGTTTGTAATATTTGAAGGATATCCCTTTCATTTTGGTGAATTCTTCGTCACTTACTTCAGTTACTGTATGCCATTTTGGTTTGTAAATTTGGTATATTGTTGGATTAGAAGTGTATCCAATCTGGTAACCTTCTTCAAATATTAGGTCACATTTTCCATCTTTCTCAGCTGGAATTTGTACCAAGACATTCATGAACCATGGATGTAAGTAACAAATAATAGGTTTTATTCCATATAGTCGCTCGAAAGGTGTTGTTTTTATTTTTGAATGTCAGCATCTGTTGTATAGGTACGCAGTAGTGGAGTAGGCTTCTCCCTATAAAGACTTTCAATCTCCTGACATCATGCACTCTGCAATTATTATAAGAGTTCAGTTTATCCTTTCTGCAACTCCGTTCGATTCAGGGTAATAAGTGGGAGAGGTAATATGAATGATTCCTTTTGATACGAAGAATTGGGTAAAGTTTTGGTTGATGTATTTGGTGCCTTGGTTACTGCGTAGTTGTTTGATCCTTTTACCAAATTGTCTATTTATTAGTTCCTAAAAGATTTGTATTGCTGTGGCTGCCACATATTTAGACTTCAGTAAGTATATCCAACAGTTCCTAGTGTAATCATCGACAAATATTATGTAGTACTCATTCTTGCTAAGAGTAGGTACTGATATAAGACTACTCAAATTGGAATACACTTTCTCAAATGGTAATTTCATGCTTATTTCAATGGTCTTTAATCTGCTGTGAGTTGATTTATACTCGTTGCAGGTATCGCAATAAATGTATTGAGAGGTGTCGATGGAGGAGGTATCATTGTAACAATCATTAATCATTTTTTGATGTGCAAGTGCCTGACGCCTTTCTTCATAGTAGAAAATCATAATGATTTCTTTTTTTATTCTTATATACTGTAATCTTTCTTCCTTATCCGCTACCATGATTATTTTCCCTTTCTTCTCAAACCATCTCTTTCTTTTTTCCATCACTATACTTCAACATCATCTATTCATGATACTGATACCAATGAGTATCACAAGGAGGGAACATACAGTGTCTATTTAAGGATGACTGTGTGTTGTCGTCTATCCAATCAGCACACATTAATTCTTGCATCTCTTGATGCAGTTACCTGATAAATTCCTGTCGGTAGTTACTATGGTTTCGGAAGACGGGGTAAGGATTGAGGAAATCACCTGAGTTTGATGCGAGGTGACTTGTAGAACCTGAGTCACATAACCAATTTGCAGAGATTTTACCCTCTACTATCTCCGAATTTAATAGCATATTGCCAGCCATCAATACCGTACCATTCACATCGGTTGTTCCAGCCATTTGAGCTTGTTTTCCCTTTTCTTTTCTTTTCCTTTTCCTTTGTAGACTTCGACATTTTACGATTGTATGGTTGTCGCTTGTTTTCCCTCTCTTTGCATAATAGCTGCAATTCTTTTTCTCACTTCTATGTACACTTAGTACCTTTTCTTCTTCTTTTCCTTCTGACTTCTCGGCAGCTCTTCCAATAAAGTAGTCTCTAACATCCACATAGTGAATATTTTTTTGTGCTGATAACATGTCACATATATCTGGATGTAGGTTATTTATGGATAACCTGAATGCTGTTCCATTTAATGATTCAGATTAGGTCTACATTCTCATTGCAGTATGGAATTTGTCAATGTTACCTTCCCTATCTATATCATTGGCATATCGTTAGGCTAATCAATTCCAAGTAGTTTCAAACTTTATTGTATGGTCAGGAATTGATTGTCTAGAGATGGATATGACCTTCCAGATAGCTTCTAGTAAGAATGTGTTAGTTACTGGGATTTCTTTATCAAATCTATCATTAAAGGCTTGCCCAACGCCTTGGGAGGTTGCATTGGCAGAGATGTCAGCATGCAAGTTAGTGTCAATGGCTTGGTATTGGAAGAACTTTACTCTTTTGTCTTTCCTTGTCCATTCCTGGACATGTGTGGTGTAAGTTGTTATGCTATCTTTGGAAGGCAGTTCTGGTTTCAGAGATTTGCCTGATATGTAACGATCCCTCCTGGGATAGTTAGTTCTTGGCGACGGGGAATGATACTTCTCTTCTTCTGTTGATTTCCTTTGTCTTACGATAGCACTAGGCCTCTGCCTACATTACGGATACTACAAGAGCTTTGTCTTCTATCGGGAACACCTATCGTAAGCTTTCTCTAACTCTTCTTCTTGAAGAGCTTTCCTTGGCGTAAGGATAACGTTGCAATAAAGATAAAGATCATAAAGGTGTTTTATATTCGTTAAAGTAATAAGTAGGAAAAGTACTTGGAACAAAGAGTAAAGAACCTATCCTCCTTGGCTGCCTCGGCCTCCTTATATAGTGTTCTTCCTGCCCGTAGTCATGTGACCCAAAGTGGTCACATGTACAAAACCAAATCATAACAAACTAGTCATGTGACCAAAGTGGTCACAAGCTCAAAACCCATGACCTCATAGCAAGGTCATGTGCGAAAACTCATAAACCAATCATAACGCAATAACCAAGTCATATGACTCAGCTGAGTCATATTCGTGAAACCCATGACCTCATAACAAGGTCATATGTGAAACATAAATCATATGCGCAAGGCTTACCCGTAAGGCACACTCACAAGGCATACTCACCAGGTGAACATCCCATGAAGCATATTTGAGCCATATGCGAAAGCATCACAAATCCCACACATAACAAATCATATGACTCGAATGAGTTATCTATGTAAAACCATAACATATCTGTGACTCATAACCATGTGTCACGTGAAAACCTTTTTCATGCCAAGACACATTCGTGACATTAGCTCCCCTCCTCCTAAGCCTGAGTCCCCTCAGGCTTTTTCTCCCAGTTTCAATAGTTCCTGTCCTGTGGAGCGCATGGTCCTTCTCAGCTTGTAGAACTTTTCGTCTGCTATCCTCCATCTGACCCTTACCGATTCTAGGGTCACATTTGCCATTTCGATTGTGTGCCGCTGATTATCGTTCGGCTGTCTTAGCTCTGCGATCATTTTGTCGTTTGCCGAAATTGCAGCCTTGGCCTGGCCCAGTTATTCTCAGAGTCTCCTGATTTGCCTGTGTAGGCTCCTGACATCTTGTTCCGTGTCTGCTGAGGATTTTTGGGCCCCTCCCTCCCTGGACCACGTCCTGGCAGCCTATGCCTTCCTGACATCTTCTCCTTCCAACTCTTTCCTGCTTCTATCCTTCTGCGGGTAGTTTCCCGCAGAGATTTTCTGAGCCCAGTGCATCCTGCACCCATTTCTGAAGCATTGTTGCCAATGCTTCAGGATGTGGTCCGGACACGGGCCACGCTTTTGACATTCCCTCAGGAACTATCCCAAGCCTTCTTTGTCGCTAAAATGTGTTTGGCACCCGTCATCATAGTATGCGGTCCATGACATGGCGTTTTGCCATGCTTGTTTTTCCCTCTCTCTGAGTTCTTCATCACACGGCCCTATGAATGAGTTTTCGGGGCTGGTCGGTATGATTTGGTGGGGGCTATCGCTCCAGCCCTCGTGTTGTTGCAATGGCACAGGAGCCTTTCCCTCGCCTTTGTCTTAGTTGAATGTGATCGTTACCTGGGTCCGGCTTGCTTGGGTATCGCTAATAGAAGGTTGAGATAGCATCTTGTGCGTGTTCGAAGTTCTGTGCAAAGTCCCAAGTTTTATCGTGTTCGGGCGAATATCCCGTCCACTTGGTGCGGTATTGGATGTGACCTTAGAAGAAGCGAGAATCTACTATTTCGTAGTCCTCATAATCTGGTTCTCCGTCAAGTGCAATTGGAGGTGGAGGAATAATTGTTTATGTGGGAAACTTGTTGGCGTTGTATAATTCATGGAGTGAGATGTGGAATGTGTTGTGTATTCACATCGAGGGTGGAAGGTCGAGTTCGTATGCTCGGCTGCCCACTCTTTCCAGTATCCTGAATGGTCTGATTTTCTTGTAGTCCAATTTCTTTGATGGTCGCATCCTATGGATATTGTGTGGTATTAGCCATACCATATCTCTGGGTTATATGTTCGGATCTGGTCTTCGGTGCTTATCGTGTTGTTCTTTTTGTCGTTGTTATACTTGACTCATTTCGTATTGTAAGGTTTCGTGTTGTTTTCCCATATCTGTTTTGTCCGGGATTATACCATTAATCGTATGATATGTGATCTGACTTTGTGGATGTTGTCTATAATTCGTGAAGAAGGGTGTCGTGCCAATCGTTTGTTGCTTTCCATTGTTGTATGCGAATTCTGCCATTGATAACAGTTTGTACCAATCATCTTGTTGATAATTGACCTATACCCTTAAATATTTTTCCAGTATCGCATTTACCTGTTCTGTTTTTCCATCCGTTTGCGGATAGAATGCTGTGCTCATCCTGTTTTGTATCCCCATTTCTCTGGTTACTTTCTTCCATAATCCTGATATGAATAGTGTTCCTCAATTAGTAATGATATTCTTTGAGAGGCCGTGAAGTCGGAAGACTTCTGAGAAGAATGTTTGTAGAAAATCTCTCATGTCTATATCTTTTCTGACTGGAATGAAATGACTCATTTTGGTCAAATGATCCACCACAACCAGGATGCTCTTGCAATTTTCCAATGCCAGTAGGTCCATGACGAAATCCATAGTAATTGTTTCCTATAGTGGTTCGGAAACTTCATTCAATTTCAGTAATCCATATGGTACGTGTTTAGCCGTTTTCATACCTGCGCATATGGCACAGTTTTTGATATATCGCTTGACATCTTCGCGCAGTCCTGGCCAATAGAATGACCTCGTGATGAATTCCGTAGTTTTAGCAGTTCCTCCACGTTCTGCTGATCGGATATTGTGGTGTTGTCGTATGATGTCTATCCTTATCTCTTCTTTTTCCGGAATCCATTGTTTTCCGTCATACCCCCTTTTCCCATCCTTCCATTGGCATAAACCCGGAGCAATTGCGTTCATCTTCTTTTTTCCTTCTTGCAATGCTTCTCTTATTGCCTGAACAGTTTTGTCTCTTTCATTTGCTTTCTCAATTTCCTTTTCCTCAGTTGATGTGAATTGGATAATCTCGTTTGCCTCGAAGTAAGTTTTTAGTAATATTGTTCGTGTTTTGTGTTTGATTCTTTCGTCTTCTTGCATTTGTAGTTTGTCGCTTGCAATCCTGGTGAGAGCATCTGGATCTCCACTCTCTTTGCCTGGTCGGTATTCGATTTTGAAGTTGTATTTACTAAGGTGTTCCATCCACCTTATATGGCGGTCGTTCAGTTCTTTCATAGTCATGAATGGGACCAGATTCTTATGGTCAGTTAGAACTCGGACTGGATGGTCCTTTTTCAAAATGTATCTCCTCCATTCCTTTAATGCGAGAACTATCGCTAATAGTTCTTTGTTCGCAACGTCATAGTTGTACTCTGCAGGGGTCATTGTCTTGGATCGGTAAGACACTGGCCTCCATGTTCTGTCTTTATATTGTTGCGATAGTGTGCCTGAGCACACATATTTTGAAGCGTCTATTTCGATCATTGTCCTTCGGTTTGGATCGAAATGAACCAATATGGGTGCCAATTTCAGATACATTCATATTGCATCATATGCTTTCTGTTCAGTTTCTCCCCATTCCCATTTCTTGTCTTTCTTTGTTAGGTTATAGAGTGGTTTTGCAAGCCTGCTACATCCCTCTATGAACCTTTGATAAAAGTTGCAGAATCCCATAAAGCATTGAACATCTGTTTTGTTGTTTGGTTTGGCCCAATCCCATATTGCAGCAGTTTTGACTGGGTCAACCCTTGATCCCGCTTCAATTGATCATAAATCCAAGGTATTCCGTTTCCTTTTTATGGAATTCGCATTTTGTTGGTTTGATCTTCATTCCTGATCCTTGTATTGCGGCCATGATATTGTTGATATCCTTCTGGTGTTGTTGCATGTTTTCTGAGTAGATGAGTACGTCGTCCAAGTATACAATGCAACATATGTCGAGGTACTTATTAAGTACCTTGTTGATCAATCTCTGGAATAAAGCCGGTGCATTGGTTAGCCCGAAAGGCATAACCAAGTATTCGAACATTCCGTATCTTGAGGTGAATGTAGTCTTCCATTCGTCTCTTGCCTTGATGCGTATATTATGGTATGGGTCTTTGATGTCGAGTTTGGTGAAGTATTTTGCTAACCATAGCCTATCCAGTGCCTCTCCAATCAAGGGTAGTGGATATTGATCTTTCTTAGTAACCGAATTGAGGTCTCTGTAGTCTACACAGAGTCTCATTTTTCCATCTTTCTTTTTAAATTAATAGTATTGGGGATCCTCCTAATGCAAAGAAGTCCCTGATCCATCCTCGCTTTAGGTTTTGCTCGATGTACTTCCTAAGTTCTTCGAGCTCCGCTTCTCCCAGTCGATATAACTTCTGGTAGGGAATTTCTTTTATTTTTCCCGTTTTCTCGTCTTTGTCTAACTGAATTTCATGATTGATTCTTGGTCTTTGAGGGGGTAGCTCAGTAGCTTCCTCTTCTTGGAAGAGGTTTTTGAATTGATGATATTTGTTCGGAATCAATTCTTTCCATCTCTTTTTGCTTTGGTATTTCTTGTCTTGGATTGCTAGTTCCGTGCTGATGTTGATTTTCGCTAAGACCGCTTTTTCATCTTCATATGTCCATTTGTGAATTCCTGTTGTATCTCCTATTCGATAGTACCATCCAAAGGCTTGTGCCGTGATCTCTTTGATCTCGATTCTTTTTGTTGTATCGGGCTGATTTTGGTCCATGCTTCCAAATCCCTTGTCTCCTCTTATGGTTCTTTCCAGTTGATCTACTTCATGCAGATCCTCTTTGTTGATTTTTTCAATGATCGACAGTACGATTCGATCGCCTTTTTGGACTTCATAGTCCTCTTGAGCCAGGTTGGTCAGGACCGCTTTGATTTCACCTGTATAGTCGACATCGATCACTCCTGCCATGGTCATGAGTCGATGTTTGACTGCTAGAACACTGCAGGTTGCTATTAATCCATAGGTGCCTTCTGGTAGTCCGATGGCTATTCCTGTTGCTATCATTGCCTGCCCGTTGGCAGGTATCTTCATTCCTTTGTTGGCATATAGGTCGTGTCCTGCTGCCCCTTTGGAACCCTTGGAAGGCACTTTTGCCTCTTGGTCCAGTTTTTGTATCCGGACTCTCTTATCTTGCCCCATCTCGGCGAACTTTGCATGTAAGGTTTCTTCTTCCGCTTCTTGTATCAGTGTTGAGTAGACCACAGGCGAACTGTTGAGATATCGTGTTGCACATAGTTCACTTGTAAAGGTCATCCTGTTCTCGTTCCAATCGATTGTCGGATTATATTTTCACAACCTTGGCATCCCAACAATTATCTCATAGTTCTTGAGTTCTGCCACCTGAAAGGTTGCCTTTTCCCTATTGCTGTCAATATCCATAAGTACGGTCACCATATGGGTTATAGGACCCATTGTACTTCACTTTCCATCTGCTAGGTACACTTGTCTCGCTTTCTTCGCTTCTTTAGTGTGGTGGCCATATTTGTTGCATATTTTCTTATCGATGAAATCGTCGGTGGCCCCAGAGTCGTGCATTGCATATAACGTTGTTTCTTCATCTTCTTCGCTATATATCTTCATCTTAATCATCATATGATCTCCATCTCCTTCTCCTCTTTGCATATGTAGTGCCGAGTAGTAGTTTGCTAACTTGATGGGTTTTCCAGGTCCACATCTTGGATCTCCCAGAGCGCTATTTACTGGGAACCCTCGTCTTTTTGCGCAGGTGAATCTTCTGCGATCATTTCGCGAATGTTGCTCCTCATTTGATTTTGGAAGCGATTATTTCCAGCAGATTTGGTGCCTTGGTATCTACTGTCGGGCCGGCTTCTGCGTTCTCGTATTCGATGTCCCGCTTTTCTGCACGTTAAGCAGAGTTTCCCGTTCATTCTTCTGGCGTACTCTTCCTTAGACAGGTTCAGTGTAGGTCCTGCTCATGATTTGTCCAACTCCATTGGCTCGCCTGGTGGTAATGCACGACTTTCTCCTCAAGCTGCTTGCTGTTTGAAGGTTCTGTCGACATTCCTGCATGATTGGACCACTCTGTATGCTATAGTGTTTTCCGAGTTGCTTCGAACCATGTTTAGTTTACTTTCCTTATTGATCACCTATCTTGCAAATCGTTCTCCTGATGTGAAGTGTAAATTGGAGATTCCCCATGCCTCTCAGAGTCTCTCACTGCAGTTTCTTGGGAGGATGATATATAGAGTAGTATTATCAAACTCGGCCTCGTATTCCAATAGTCGGCATTCGTTCCAGTATGCCAAAAAGGGTTGTTTTCCTTTTTGGAGTTTTTCCAGCTTTTGTCTTGCTGTCTCTTTAGCGTTCAGATCCCTGAATTGTTTGAAGAGTGTCACCTTGAACTCCTCGTACGTGACCCATTCCCTGTTTCCTTCCATCTTGGAAGGGCATAATCCATTGCCCTGCGAGTCCTCTTAGTAGAGATTCCACACATGGAATGTTGATCTCATCGTGGTGTTCTCCATATTCTTTAATGGCAAAATACCCTTCGCATTGTGCCAAGAATATTCGTAGCTTATCTTCAGCTCCTTTGTATGTGTTGGATTCTTTTGCTTTCGGTCGTTGGATGTTTCCTTGTCCTGTGTTTCGTGTTGCTGCTAGAAATGCCTAAAACTGATTCTCAGTCATTCCAAGCATGCTATTGCCTGGTGCTGGAGAGGCGTAGGCCAGTAGCCCCGGTACTGCTGATCCCGACATTCTGTCAGGTCGTGGAGTTCCTGCAGGACCGCAATCAACTGGTGATCCTTTTTCTGGGGTTACTGGGTTTGCTGCCCTTGAGGGCTCTGCTGGAACGTGATCTAGGGCGTTGCTGAATCCCTCAAGGTTAAGGTTTTGATCATCGATGTCGATATCTCCTTCCCTATCTGGGTTGAAAGATGCTGTCTTGTATCGTTTAGTATCGCACTAGGTGACACTTTGTAATGTAATGATCCCTCCTTGGATAGTTAGTTCTTGGCGACGGGGAACGATACTTCTCTTCTTCTGTTTCTTTCCTTTTTCTTAAGATAGCACTAGGCCTCTGCCTACGTTACCAATAGTATAAGACCTTTGTCTTCTATCGGGAACGGCTATCGTAAGCTTTCTCTAACTCTTCTTCGCAAAAAACTTTCCTTAGCGTAACGACAACATTGCAATAAATATAAAGATTGGAAAGGTGTTTTATATTCATTAAAGTAATAAGTAGGAAAAGTACTTGGAACAAAGCGTGAAGAACATATCCTCCTTGGCTGCCTCGGCCTCCTTATATAGTGTTCTTCCCACCCATAGTCATGTGACCCAAAGTGGTCACATGTGTGAAACCAAATCATAACAAACTAGTCATGTGACCAAAGTGGTCACAAGCTCAAAACCCATAAACTCATAGCGAGGTCATGTGAAAAAACTCATAAACCAATCATAACGTAATAAACAAGTCATATGACTCGACTGAGTCATATGTGTGAAACCCATGACCTCATAATGAGGTCATGTGTGAAACATAAATCATATGCGCAAGGCTTACCCGCAAGGCCCACTCACAAGGCATACTCACCAGGCACATGTCCCCTGACTCATATTTACGCAATGTACGAAAGCATCACAAATCCCACACATAACAAATCATATGACTCGAATGAGTCATATATCTAAAACCATAACATACCTGTGACTCATAACTATGTGTCATGTGAAAACCTTTTTCATGCCAAGCCACGTTCGTGACATGATACTACATCTTACAAATCCAGCACTTGGAAAGCTATCTCCCTGGGGTCAGCCCCGGTTTCATAATTTCCTTAACTATGGAGTTTGGGGTAGTCCTTAACAGAAATACTAAAGCCAGATCATGTGTTATTTTTGAATAACCTCATAATGTAAACCATTTAGTTTTTTTGTTTTGTTTTCGGAAATCATTTGTATCAATTATTACCCCCGAGATAACTTAACATGTAATATCAGATATTTTTATAGTAATCTTTGCAGCACACAGGAAACAAATTATGGAAGTCTAGCAGTCAGATATGGTTGTCGTCGGTACAGCTGTAAAGGTTGAGTTTAGAGGAAATAGGTAGGCACTTGTGTGCATCTTAAAAGAAATCTTTCACCAGGATGTAATAGAGAATTGGTTGAGGGTGGGAGATAGTAATCTGTTGACTTAGAGTGCTTCAGAGATCTTCTGGTTGAGGTTGGGAATGCGGAAGTATCTCACAAACCCGGGCTCATAATATGAAAATATTTGTATCAAATGTACTAACTGTTATAATAACAAAGTAACAATAATAACCATAATAAAATCTGAAGACTTAAAGATTAATCCAAGCTTGCACACTCTCTATAAGAATAGGGCTGAACCTGCTCTTTATCTACCCCTTTATCATTATATGAGTACTACCTCATATCAAAAAAAACTCTAGAAGACGCTTGCATACCATAGAAGATGCTAGAATATGATAGCATATATACTCAGTCATGTGGCTGTATCACATGACTAATACGTCCCCATCACTAAATAGGACAGAAATAACATAATTTCCAACAATTTGGCCACAATTGTGGGCTTAGGTTTGTGTTCCTTCTTCTTTCCATTACTGACTACAGTCACCTAAGTATGTGCACTAACCAAAACAAGCAAAGAGGTAAAGGAGATACTCAGAGCTTGTTATAGTAGTGAGGTAGATGTAGACTCTTGCTAAGTAGGTGGGGGGCTATAGTGGCAGGCTTGGTAGTAAGTGTAGTCACAGATGCTTTTATGAAGTAAGCAGTATCCTTGTAGACTTCTAATCTATTTGTGAGGCTATTAAATTGCTCTTACAGTCCATCAACTGCCTTTCTGTAGCCATCATATGCATGTTACAGTATCATGCAGAAGATATTGACATATGTTTGTGAGTCTAGTTTCTGAAAGTCTAAGTCAACCACTGTCTTGATGAAAAGATGTTGGAAGTAGTTGGTAACAGGCTGTGTTCATTGTTTGCAGACATCTTAAATCACAGGATGGGATAACATACTGTCATTTTGAGGTCACTAAAGCATATACCAGTGCCTGGAGGCCATGGGGATCCAATGATTGTCGATAAGGTAGACTGGCTACTTAAACCCACCGGCCTGGTCATGTGTGGGATTTGTGTCTTCTGAGAAAGAGGGGTGGTATACTTTACTCCTACATTGTTCTTGCTAAGGACTATAGTAAAATGAAAACCTCTTTATCACTAAGTAAGGGATAGAAGCAAGTCAGTTAGGAAATGGTTTTAGTAAAAGAGAAGAGGTCTTAGTAAAAATTAAGTTGTGGTTTTTTCTTCGACTGTAGTTGCAACGGACGGATCACGCAGCACATTAGCTACTCCCTATTACGTTTCATTCTCGTAAGGATCCGTAATAGGAATTATAGGTCACACTTCTTCACATATTTCTATTTGTGTGTCAGTACAATTGTGGGGAGAGTTGTCATAATCATGTCATATTACTTCCTTTTACCACCCTGTACAACACCTTTAGAACTACTGAGTTCTCTTAGTATCAAATGTATCTCTACTGAATATTCTCTACTGATTCTACCCATCCTAGATCTTGAAAAACGTCATGCATGACCTTCCCAATATCTTAATCAATAGTTAGTAGGATATGATACCTGAGGTGTTATCATATTTTACAGATACGATACGAGTATTCATTTGCTTTCGAGTGATACCTCATGATCACAGCCTCCGTCTCCACTTATCTGTAATTTTCCCACAACGTCCCTGTATTCTAAGTGAAGCACTCTATCACGTTTCCCTATATTATAGAGTTCTCTGCGGATCCACTTCAATGGCTGCTTCTGGGCTTGCTTTCCCGCGGACTAAGCACGAGGTTTTTCAAATTCTTGGACTTAGGGCTACATGTAGGATAAAAGTCCTATGATAGCTCCGCATCCCCACACCACAGCTCTCAATGCGGAAAACCACGAGGCATCACCTCATGTCCCAAAACGCCCCGGAATTACCACCATGATACTTTAACTATGAATGATACCAAGACTTTCCATGTCCCCCCCCCATAACCCTACCATATGGCCCAGCACTCCCTAGACTGCCTCAGGGGCTACGTTCCCCAGGATATAATCACTCAAACACATCTCTCTACCAGTCATCATCAGATGGCAATTTCCGAGCACTTATCATGGACTCTCACTCGAGAAAATTTACTCCGCTCCCTGTATCTGTAAATAGTAGAGCACGTGGAATCCCCACCGGCAGTGCATCTGGCTATTCAAAGTGGGGCAACCCCAGGGCTAGCATTTACCCACACCGTCATAATATATCTCTCTTCTCCACCCAGGAGTGCCCCCGAGTTCGTCACCCCCTTCTCTTCAGGAATTCTCATGCTCCGAGCCTGCCGGGGTTTAGGCCTTGCTATTACGCCCTGTAAGTACAATGGCAAAGTGACATGAGATCGGGCAAAATAAATAATGACCCTAATCCAGAGTATCCACACCAGTCTGGACCGCACAACTACTAATCATATCTCCTCACTCGATATCCTGTCCCGCAAACACCCCCCCCCCACTCTGCACCACCTACTAACCCACAAGAACGCGCTCCCGTTCTATCCCAATAACCGGAAGTCTCTCCGCGATAAAGCCGTCATCCCGAAGTAAACTAGGAATCTGCTCTGGGGGATGCATATATAGTCCCTGTCACAAGCACTCGACCATCTCAGCCCCATTCACTCCCGCAGACCCCACCCGTAGCAGAACCGAGGGAACAGAACAGTAGGTGGTGGACTTACGCTACGGACATTAGCATACGTATCTTCCCTAGCTTGATACTGCTTAACAATCTCGCCAGTCTCGAATTCGATGAACAACCTAGTGTCTCTGAGCCGGAAAAGAACACCATCGAGCCTCATGAAGAAGCGCTGAAGGATGAGCAGGCGCTCGGGCATCACGCGGATTTTAACACTAAGGATTGAGATGCCGTTGTCGGCAAGTTCGTCCTCGTAAAGCATCACGTCATCAAAGAGGAGAATGGGGTCAGGGCGCTTGAGCTTCTCGAAGGGTATTTCACTACCGGTCTGTTGGAATGGCCTATCGGGGTTCTGATCGCGTTAGTGTTTTCTTATGATCTAGGAAGAGGGGCATAGCGGATGAATGTGGGGTAGCCACATGAACAGTTCCTTGGTAATTAGTAGTGTACGTCCAATCGTAAGGCTTCACAATCTCCTTGATATCCTCATGTACCCGCTCGCGCATCCTCTGCCATGCTTCAGAGTACGAAACTTTTAACATTGACTCCCCAGACTTATCGACCAGCTCGAGGGCATCCAACGCGTTAAAACTAATGGACCAGTTGAGCCTCTCGTTGGTTACCTCGACGCTGTTGTTCCCAAAGATCATCTCGGGAGGCGAGATGCCCAAGGTTGTAGTCATGGTCTCGATTTCGGTGCTATTTAGGATAGGACGCTTGTGAGTTGTTACTTTCCAATCACCTCGGGTAATAGATTTACCCACGTCGATGTTGGGAGCAGTTTGTAGCGGCGGTGATCTCGACATCCCTTTATTGTTTGTTGAGGGAATGATGGTGAGGTTGTCAGTTGGAGATGGGGACGTATCGCGCCTCCACTATTGCGCTCGTTGCCGCTGTGGTGGGGTAACGTGCAGCTCTGGACCCAAGACAAATTAGGTCTAGTTTATCCGCTCCAGAGCTTTGACCACAACCTTAATATCATACAACTGGTACTACAGTATGTACAACCGGCGCTATGTTGGATGCCACTGTCAATTACGCAAGACTGCAACATCACACCTCGGTATTGGTAGGAAGCCCTCCTGATGGAACCATGTACTCTCGTCCCTTGTGGGGCCATAAGGTGTGCTTATTTCCAGCGACTGACTCCAGCCAATTGCTAAAGCTACATCACAAAGCCTTCCCATCCTCGCGTCCTCTTTTTAATAACCAAGCTATCTAGTAATATTATACTATACACCGAACAAAGCCCCGTACTCCTCCAGCCATCCAAACTCCCCAGATAAACCTGGGCAGAAAAAGAGAAAAAATGCCCAAAATCAGATCACATATAATTAAAAAAGGGGACAAAGGAAGTACGCAATTACTAACACACGGATAACAAGAAACAAGCAAAAACTATGCATTATTAGAGTGAATTTTCCAATGCCGTTTAACAACCGTGGAAAAGAGCCGTGAAGGTGATCGATAAATTAAACCTCGATGTGCCCTCCCGTCGTAACTGCATCCACCTTTAGTACCAAAACTCCCTCGTATGTAAAGATCACAACTAGGCTAAGTAGAAACCCCTGGTGCGCTATAAATACCATTTCGCAACCGATACGATACACACCTCCCGAAGCTATCCGAACAGCCCCGTTACCTAATGGAAGAGGATGTCGAATTCCCACTTAGTACTAATCACCGCCATTGTTTTTCTTCCGCTTGCCAATCCCCTCCCCGCCCCAACCCTCGGAGCCACAGCAGTACCTGCTGCTTCCTGGCCGACTGCAACCCAGTATTTGTGAAGCCTGCAACCGCCTAACGGCGTCTCCCATGTCCATTTAGCATCAGCGGACGCTGAGTACCACGGTGATCGTTGCACCGATCCTGGTTTCGTTTTAGCCATAAGTATCCAAATTGAAGTATGACAACTCTTACTTCAGTCTCACTTCTCTTTCCCATTGTTTTTGGCCAACCAAATTTATAGATCTTAGCATGGCGTTCGCAGCGTTTGCACGCTGTCGGGATATTGGACTTTTCAGCATGTAAAAAGGATTCCCGGCAATCGGAACAGACGCAAGATATACCGCTCTTGTTCTGGGCGAGGTAATCTCCAGGAACGCGCCTTGCGGGCGGTTCAGAAGGATAAAAATGAGGTTTACTCCCTATAATTCGGGATCCCTTTTTAGCCTTGGATAGTTGTTTCCTAATCAGTCGCTTAATATCGATCGTCTGTGTTTCGTCATCAAAATCTGAGTCATCGACTTCTGTGAAATCAGACAGCTCGCCATCCCAGGCACGTAGCGCACTACTTTCAGACTTCGTCAACCTGTCATCCAAGAAACAGCCAGTACCAGTCGGTGGTTGCTCGAGACCCGTTCTAGAAACACAATCATCGCAAGCTTGATTGATGGTTATCTGGGGCAGGGGCCGCGCTTGCAGCTCGCTCTGAGGAGGATTTGAAATTGCTTCTGATTGCACCCGCCCGGGAAAGCCTCCTTCAGCTAGTCTACCCAATGGTAACGAACCCGATGCATACTGCAGAGGTTCATTTAATTCCCCTACACGTGCTTGTGATGCGCTTAAGAGAGCTGATGCTCTCGAAACATCTGCAAAGTTCATAGGAGTCACAGCCCCGTCGGTCTCCGGAGGTGTTTCCGGTCCAATTGCTCCAAGCACTGGTGTAGAATACCTAGAATGCACGCTCATGTCAGGAACAGGAGGGGTGCTACGGAGCCCCTCAGAAAGTCCCCGAACACTATTCGGAGGGCTTAGAACAGAGGACCCGTTTCCAGAAGTCTTTTGCTTCTTGGTCTCTTGTATGGTTAGCGAGTGAGTAGAGTTTCTCTTTCGCTTAGACCTCCTGGCCAACACAAACCCTCCTGCCACTGCTTGGATTGCGGAGCCATCCTCCTCCATGGGTTGTAGATCCTCGACAGCCCCCGAAGCCCATCCACTGCGCCCCAATCCTTCACAGGTCCTGCATAAGCATTCCCGATTACCCTCCCCAAAATAGTCATCTGCATACTTGACTGTGATCTCTTCACCCGCTTTGATATCCCTTTCTACATACAAATTCACATGCTCCTTTCCCGCGGTGGTGAACTTGCAATTTGGTTGGCAATCGTGATTAATAAACCTAGCAGGCCCCAGTAGCAGGCTCATGGCGCCAACGCGTGAAGAATAAATGATGCTGAAGTCTGATTGCACTCGGGAAAGGGATTGCTCTTCGTTATCAGACATCTTGACCAACACCCCAGTCAGATATTTGACCATCTCGCCACGATGAAGATGTTTCCGAGCTAATACACATGCCTCGGGCCTCATAGGATCAAAACGATTGGTGCTAGCGACTTCGAAGGCAGCGTCCGGCTGATAGATTGATAGGTAACGGCGAGCATGTCTACCATTGCACAGTCAGTCTTGTTTATTCGGCCGGCCTAGTTAGAAGAGTCAACATGCTTCGAAAATTCAGCCTCAACATGGGCCCCACTCCTTAAATATTGCACGACTCCAGGTAGGCTGTAGCAAAATAAAACATTAGCCCAAGACAAAGCAAGATACCTCTGGAGAATATAACAGATTTGGTGGAAGGGGAGGGTGAGGGGTAAGGGGGCAATCGGCATTCCTAAGGTCTACAGTTCTCCCTTCATCGCCAGAGCCGCGGACATTGAATCGCAAGAGGGCAAAACACACCGTAGAAATTTCTCCAATGCAACTTTGACATTCTTGTTTTCGACCACATCTTCAATAATGATCTTCAAGATTGCCTTAGTATTGAGACGGCGACTCGAATGATAAACGCCTTTGATTTTTCGGATGGTAGTCCAATAATGAACCTGCGACACGGTTGGACTTCAGTAAGGGTAAATTCTTTTTCAAGGACATCTCAGGGGGCAGTACACGGTCGACGAGGGAATCTGTTAGAAAGTCATCGTATTCTGCTAGCAAACTCAAGATTGATTTATGGTTCGTCGAAGAGAGCATCTCCCCCATGCCAGAGTCAAGTCTTCTAACAAAAAAAAAAAAAAGATAAAATATTAATGAATGAACTGGGGGAAAAAATGTAGAAAAAGGATATGACGAAAGACAGTTATTTTAAGCAGCGAATAAATAAGTCGGAGATGGTGATAAAGGGGCGAATAAAGGAAAAAACAAGGAGCTAGAAGGACCCTCAAAGATAACAAGAATAACAGGAAGAATGGAAAATAAGGGGGAAATATTAGAGTTTCTGGAGAGGTTGATGTGGGAAGATGGAATAAGAAAGATCTCTCTGCCCTGAAGGAGGGCAGGAGGAGTGAGTAGGGAGGGAGGTTTGGTTGAGGTAGAAAAGGCGAGGAAAAGCGGTACTGTATTTGAGTACAAGTAGTGAGACAAGTTTTGAAGCAACAAGATCCCAGCCCGCAATCAGAACATCGAGGCACACCCACCCAAAAAGGCTTGGATCCCAGGCCACGCGAGGGGAGTTGTCTGAATCGGGCACGGAATCAGGGCAAGGAAAAGAAAACTCCGGAATCCCAATCATTAAATTTAGCGGGAAATCCCCCGGATAATCTGGACATACCACTACGGCCCAGTTACGAGTACCTCTCAGTTCCCGAAGCTCAAGGATGAAAGAAAGCCACAGCACTCGCGGATGTTCTCGAGTACGTATAATGATACTCCTATCATACTCGCAGCTCGTCGTACTCGAGAGCCAGGTGAGGGAGGAAAGGCGTATGACGAGAGCTAATCCTCCCCTCCCTCCCTTCCCGCTCTCCCCTCCTCTCTTTGTTTGCTCCTGGTCAAGGCAAAAACTTGTTATCCCACATTCACAAGTTGACGGCACGGTAGATGGGATAATAACAAGCTCGTGGATTTCTTTTTCCACTACGGTAATGGAGCATGATGCACTGCATTTTGTGTCACAGAGAAATGAGTGAAAAAGCCATACAAAGGGCTGACCCACCCAACACCTCCTCCCCCGACCGGGTGACCTAAGAAATCGAGACATCAGTTGTATTCGTACTTGTACCAGTATCCCGCTCCATGGAAATGTGCGAATCGACTTTAGGTTATCATACTATCATAGGAGGGAATACAGGTATGGAATTATGTTACCCTACCGGTACTCCATTTCGATGCAAGCCAGGGGGCGGTAGGGTGAAGGTGCAACAGGAGCACCTTCCTTTTCCCCAATCCCACCAAAAATGCTCCATCTGACCAGGGATGAGCCACATGATTAAATTTTGATAAACCCCCCCCATAATTTATCGGGCATCAAATCAATCATACCGGTATGATACGGCATATACACTGCTGGGGCATTGTCATATGTGACAACAATAACAACATCTCATATCAAACGAGAATTACTTAATCTGAGCTCTTATTAAAGAAACTAACAGTTGCTGTCAGCTGGCAAATAAGATTCAAAAGCATGGAAAGTGCTACATGTGCAATAAAATTAGAAAATATTATTTTTATTAAGTAGTTGTAAGATATGAATATTATGGTATCATATTTTGTAGAATTTCTTAATTAAATGTTGGTAAGATATATAAATAAGTAGTAAGAGAAAATATTTTTAATTTAATTGTATAAATCATATTTCAGCAAAAATAAAAAATGAGAATAGTTTTAAAATATAATGTGGATTAAAACTATAAATATATTATTAAAGGTATGAGAAAAAATTACTAGAAATAAGACAATAGTTTACAAAAACTGAGAAATATCATAAAAAATATGAATTACAATAATATGTAGGATTTATAAAATAGAGAAAATTAAATAAAAACCATATGATTATGATATGTATAAATTAATATATAGTCACTAGACATAAGTCACGGTGATTGCGCCATCTGAGACATGGTCTGTGCACAGGAGGTATTGCGCAACTGGAGAATAATGGTAGAAAATATATACAATATTAAATACAACTAGTACTTCGTCTACTACCCTTTTGCCTCGATCACCACAGTCATCCTAGAAGGCATAGATTTCTGGAGCTTCTCAATGAAGCTGTCTGAAATAGTGGGCTATACATGGGGTAAGACCTCAGCTAACCTATAGCATACTTTCTCAGGCACCATCTTAGCTTCTAGAATATCCATATACTGCTTGTGAAGCTGGTACTTAAGCTCTATCCAGGCATGTTCGATTGAGTTCAGATTGAGTGAAAGGGGTGGATGATCTTTCAGATCTATACCATTTTCTTCAAGCCAAGCTAAGGTGTCTTTTGCGGTATGAACTCTCACATTATCTTGCTGAAACAGTGGATCTTCAACCTCTATGTGCTCAGCGATCTCTTCCATAACCGGTCCTAAAATAGACTCTAACACACTAATATAGACATGTCTGTCTACCCGGGCCTCCCTACTTGAGACCAATGGACCTCGCCTTTTCCTCCAAAAGTATGCTCATACTCTGAGCCCAACCTCATTTACCTTTTCTCTAGGTTGAATACAATCTACCTTTCACTTCTCCTGGGGTCTAGAACACCCAAATGCACTGAAAATCTGCTGATTTTTGCACTGTATACTCATTACTATAGAGGATCCCCTGAAAATCATCAATCGTCCAATCCTTTCTCTCTACCACCCATGCAAGTCTAGTCCTAGCGTGCTCTTCCTTTAATTTTGGACTTTTTTGGTCAAGCTACTTGCACACATTCATCTCATGAAGCACTTGATCAATTGTTCTAATAGAAACATGTAGTGTGTACCAATTTCACAACCCCAAATGGGTTGTCACATGATCATTCTTGACGGCACTTATTATAATGTGTTTGTCTCAGTGACTAAGGAGTGTAGGTCTTTTAAATCAGGGGGCATTCTCAATTAATCCTTACTCACCTGCTCTCACTAGAGAATTCCTCACTGTTAACCAGGGATGACCGATTAGATGTACGACAGTAGATATAGTCTGAAAGGTGAAGAAAAAGGCAATAATCATGCCCTTTTTGACATTTGTGAGCTCTCAGTGTGCTGTGTTATGCTTATACCAGAATCAATATACTCTTTTAGGAGGCATTGTAAGCTTTGTTTGGATAGTAGTGTAACATGACCGGTATTGTGTCTGTGATATTTCTTCTAAGTGGAGGTATTTATTCTCACTTAGCACTGCTGACTAAGCTTTCACCAAGACTTATGTCTAGTGACTGTATAATAGTAATAAGACATACTGGACTAATATGTGTACAGCCACTCGACATAAGTGTTTGGCATCTAAGACAAAGTAAAATTGCGGTTGGATTACAGTAGGTCCTAGGCCATCTGGTAGGGTAACCTTGGGGTTATTAATGGATAATCGATCAACATTTGGTATTAACGATCAACACTGGTTGTGTACAATCAACTTATAAAAATATTAAAGTACTAGTAGTATGAATTAAATAATAAAATAGCTAATATCTTGTATAACCTCTCCTTGCTTCTGATACTGCAGCTACCCTATCAGGCATTGATTTCCACAACTTCTTAAAAAAACACCACAGGGATTGTTTCTCAAATTAATCATAATACTTGTGAAGGTCTTCTCTGGGCAGCCTCTTTTCCTCCTTAGATATCTCCAATCCTTGGATACTGCTAGTGCAATTGCTTTTTAAGCTTAATCCAGATATGCTCTATAGGATTCAAATCAGAGCAATAAGGAGGGTATTCTACAACTTCAATACAGTTTCTCTCCAGCCAATATATTACACTATAAGTCATGTGAATAGGTGAATTATCATGCTGAAACAGGATATCTTGCATACCAAAAAAAATCATTTAATAAATAACAGGAAAAAGATGCCTTCTCAAAAGTCAGATATACCTGTTTTTGTTGATAGTTTGAGTAATTGGAACTAAGGGACCTTGTCTCTTACTCCAAAAGCACCCCCAAACTATAACTGATATTCCCTTATCCTTCTTCTTTAGATGTATACAATCTGTCAACCATTTCTCTGCAGGTTCTCTAATCACCCACAGTTGTATTGGATTCTAGGATTTCTTTTGACTACACTCATCACTCCATATCACTTTCTCAAAATCCTCAACTGTCCAGTCCTTATGAACTGTAGCCTACTTCAATCTCTTAGCAATATAGTCTGGCTTCTGCCTGGGACTTGACTTGGCTAGCCATTTTTTGATATTTGCCACCCTGAGTACCCAGTCCACTGTGGACAAATATATTAGAGAATCATATCATATCGCTCAAGGTAGTACAGACTTACCTGTATCAAGTGAAACACCAAATACATATTTATCCCTGAATGGAGATCTCATCATTTTCTGGTTGGATTTGGCAGTCTTAATGTTTGTAGAAAGCTGTGGACAATTCAAAATGGGTGTATGACCGGGACGAGGAAGATTTTCTAGAGATTAATGCTTACATGCCCGGACAAGGAAACTCTTAACTGTTGTCCAATGCCATCCAATGATTTGAGCAACCAAAATAACATTCCGGATGTAGTAGAAAAAGGTGATTATCATGTCCTTCTCTGCAAGGCTCATTTCTCTCAGGCAGGTTTTGGATGTAGGTCTTTTTTTGGCCGCATTCTTGGAATTTCCAGATCAGTTAACTATTGGTAAGAATGGTCGGTCGCAATCGGTTGAATGGTCACGATCACTATCATAGCATTGCAAGCTGGCATATTAGTGAGGTGGGAGGTAGCTTAGTCACCTGAGATACATTTCATAAACACTTTTGCTGAATGGCTTTAGGTACTAGCTATCAGGTAGCTAGAGGTTGGAAATATCATCAAAGATGTTATCATTCTCAAAATGACATCAAACCTATCTATACTAGTCTTAATAATTTCTTCAATTTTGTCCAAAATATCCTCATTATTAACCTGAAAGAGAGTATCATCCATTCCATTATCATTATCACTTATAGTCTCAAACAAGGACTTGGTCTTCTCTGAAGGATTACTAGTACCTGGTAGGCTAAAGCGTTGTTGATTAAGTTGTAAAATTTAATTATAAGTACTATAAATCAATAAGATATATTGGATAAATTATTTAAATTATAGAAAATTAGTTTAGAATTACAGATCTTGCGTAGTCTCTCTTCTCTATATTGTGATAAAATTAGGTAAATTTCAAATGAACTGCAACTACCACTTTGTAGCAGTAGTTTCAGGCTTAGTAATCTTGCTTGTAATAAGTCTCTAAATAATAATATTAGAAACTTAAAACTATAGTGAATAGCTAATATATAGGAAATGAAAATAATAGATACCCATTTAGCTGTAGCAATTTTTATCATGCTTTGACTTTCAGACTTCAGAGCTGAAAAAATCTTTTCCTGAAGTAGTGCTTTGGCCAACTGCTTAACATGTAAAATACCAAGCTCAGCATTTAAAAGAAAAAATTTTATTTTACTCTTTTCTTCAAAAAGAATAGTAGACAAAGATTAAAGAATACAGGTCTTCTTTTCATCAATACATTAAACTGTAAGTGCTTTATATTCTAGTTGATAGAGTAATATTTGTGAAATTAATTAGATATAGTCACTTAGCAGAAGTGTTCATGAAACTGGTCTCAGATGACTAAGCTGCCTCGCCAAAATGCCACCTTTCAATGAAGTGTAAAGTTGATCGTGACTGTTCACCCCATCGCGACCGTGAATATTCACAAATCTATACCTACAAAAGCCTCCTTTACCTAATTAATTAATTTATTAATTTCATCTACCTTTTTTACCAATGGTTAAGCGTTCTGGAAATACGAAGTATGTTGTAAAAACAAGACCTCCAGCTAAAACCACCAGGAGAGAAATGAGCCTTGCAGAGAAGGGCATGATAATTGCCTTTTTCTGCTGCCTTCAGAATATTGCCTTGGTGGCTCAAATTATTAGATGCCTACGGACAACAGTTAAGAGCTTTCTTGTCCAGGTATGTGAACACCAATCTCTTGAAAATCTCCCTTGCCCCAGTCATACCCCCATTTTGAGTGGTCAACAGCATTGCATAATTATACAAGCAGCCAAGTCCGACTGGAAAATGACCAGATGCGCCTTCAGGGATCACTATGCACCTGGTGTTTCTCTTGATACTGGTAACTCTTTGTGCTACTCAGAGTGACTGAATATGATTGCCTATTAAATTGGCCTGCATAGTGGACCGGGTACTGAGAAAAGCAAACATTAAAACATGGATAGCCAAGTCAAGACCTAGGCTAAAGCCTGATCATGTGGCTAAGAGATTGAGATAGGCTACAGCTCATAGGTACTGGACAGCTGAGGATTTTGAAAGGATGATTTGAAGTAATGAGTACAGTGTAGAGAAATCCAAAGATCCAAAGCAACAATAGATATTCAGAGAACCTGCAGAGAAGTAGTTGGCTGAATGTGTACACCTGAAGGAGAAGGATAAGGTAATCTTGCTTCTGGTTTGGGGGTGCTTTTGGGGTAAAAGAAAAGGTCCATTAGTTCCTATTACTCAAACTATCAATAAGCCCAGGTATGTTAGACTTTTGAGAAGATATCTTTTTCCTGTTATTCACCAAATAATTTCCTTTAGTATACAACTTGAAGATATTCTTTTTCAGCAAGATAATGCTCCTGTTTACAAGATATATAATGTTATAGATTAGTTGCAGAGAAACCGTATTGAGGTTGTGGACCACTCCCTTTATTCTCCTGATTTAAATCCTATTAAGCATGTTTGGGTTGAGATTAAAAAGCGATTGTACCAGCAGTATCCAAGGATTGCAGATACTCCAGGAGGAAATGAGGCTGTTAGGAGCAGACTTGCACATGTATTACCATTGGTTTGGGAGACAATTCCTGAGATGTTTTTTGAGAAGTTGTAGAAATCAATGCCTGATAGGGTGGCTGCAGTTTTAGAAGCAAGGGGAGGTTATAAAAAATATTAGCTAGTTTAATTTATGGCAGGTCAAATGACAGTTGAATGTTGAGAGGTGCCAGTGGTTGTTGATCATGTGCGCGCCCACCCGTTGACAACCCTACCGGTACCACCTTACCATGTGGCGCAACTGCAATTAAATATTATCTCAGATCACGAATACTTCTGCCGAGTGACTATATATATCATAAATAATTTATAACTTAAGATTTAAGTATAGGTAAAATGTATGGAAAAAGGAAAAAAACTGACAAAGAGGTATAATTTCTGAAATAGTCTTCCACTAGTAAGATCCGAATAGTGAAATATCGACTTAACAAAATCTCGTACTAAGTTCTACAAGACATGTCAGTTATTTATTTGAAAAATTAGGCCTTGTTTGGCATATACTAATAAATAAATACTATAGTATTTTGTGAAAATGGCTTATAAGTTAAAATAAATATATGGTAAAATTCCAAAAATATTGGGTCCTGCTCAGCTTGTACCAATTTAAAAAAATCACAATAAAAACTGAAAATAGGATATATTGTAAAATAGAAAAATTGGTGCTCGGTAACAACTATGATTTTTTAGATTCTTATGTTACTCTAGTTCTAAATACTTATTTATATAGGTTGTTGACGTAATTGATACAACCTTTCTAGTAATTACATTATTAAATTTTGTTCTTTACAGAGTGACTGCCTATCATTTATTTCTTATTATGATACTGGCAATTTCACCTCTCAATTGCAGTTTTCCTCTCTCTGATTGCTTGAAATTATTTAAAATTAATTTCAAGTTGTATCTACTCCGGTATTCAAATTGTATATTATCTTTGTAGAAATCCTTTCATATAATCCTATATCCTATTTACATCTGATAAAATTCACAATTTAAAAAACTTGAGATACAATTTTTGTGGCAAGCTGAGTACTGCCTAATTTAAATATATCTAGATCCAGAAACAATCCTATTAAAGTTTTTAAAAAATTGCAATTTTTGTAGCAAGCTGAGTAGGGCCTTAGTGTTTAGCAATAAACTTTTACTACAGTAATTTTTTTACTAAGTGAAATCTTATCTGATATTTGTACTAAAGCTTGTATACCATAAGTATATTTTTTTGTTTTTATTAGATATGCATATAAGTAAATTACAACCTGGTTTCCTCCAAGTAATAAAATATCTCTTTTTTGTTCTGATCACTTATCATATATTTCTTAATAGAGCAAGTAGTTCTCTTAAATATTGTTTCCCTGAAACGATACAGTTTAGATATTCTTGAACCTCATATCATTCTCCTACTACATTGATGACAAATGTAGTAAAATTTCAATGGAAAGAACAATTTCTTAAAGGGGAAAATCACAATTGTCGTAGTTGGTCAGATCTGTGCTGTTTTTCCTGATTCAGTAAATGAGTTAATATTGTTAATTAAAAAAAAAAATTCTGATTTTGAATAATTGAAATTGAAAAATGTCTTTTGTAATTGGCAACTGACAATATAATATTACATCAAATAATGAAGTAAAAAGAGTTGTAGTTAAAGAATAGAAAAATAATTGACAATTTTACATAATATTACTAAAAGGAAACTTGAATTTATTTATTAACTCATTCTCATTTATAAAAATACTATAGTATTGGTAGTATGCCAAATAGTAGGCTAAATAAAAATGAAAATACTTCAAAAAATTGGTAGTAAGAAAAAAACAAGAAATACTATTGTATTTTTGGCTTGCCAAATAGAACTTTAGTTTTATGGTAGCAAAGTCTTTTAATTCAAGTATTTAGATTATAAAGTAATCAAAATTATTGAAATAGAGAATGAGAAAAGCTTACAATTTTATCATAGAATAGTATTTTTGCTTTTTCACTAATTACAGACTCCATTCTATCACTTTGAAGCTTAAAATACTATAACTGATAAAACAATTCTGCTGCCTGTACTATAATATTAGAAGTCTAAATAAGAAAGAATTAGCATTAAATATAAAATTAAGAGTTTGGTGATTATAGTATACCTCAATAAAGTCTTTCAAGCCAGTAGAAGAAGATTTTCTTATAACTGAAGTATAAACTGATGACTTAGTTGTATGGTTGTGTCTGAAAAGTCTATGTACGCATCATGGCAATGGTACTACTACTACAAATAATGATATTAATTACAATAAAAAAACGTTATAAGTATAATTTTAAAATCAATAATAGTAGAAATAGAAAAAAACAGTTTCCCAATGCTACAATTTTGTATGGCTTCAATCTGCATCTAATACAACCTGAAGTCTCTCAGGCATCCTCTGAATCTATCCATCAAATATCCCTTATGGAATGAGGTCCCACTCTTCCTTTGCTACCTGAAATAATTTAGCAGTACTAGGAGGCCTTTTCTCAACCTTGGAAAATCACTTTCTAAGTGGTCTTTTGAGAATTGCCCAGGCATTCTCAATAGGATTGAGATCTTGTGAGTTGGAAGGCTAGCCCTATCGTTAATATCTACCTTCCTCTTGCAATTTTTCATTTTCTGCTTCATTATGTCGTGGTGCAGTATCAGCAGCTCTATAGATAGTTTAAGGAGTTCTGTCTATGGCTTCTATGAAGGGAATGAGATAGGATTGGTAAATCTCAGTTACATATTGGTGGAAATTGAGACCAAGTCTGTCTCTTTCACTAGTTCTTTCCTCCTCAGTCCTCTTCCTCACAAGAATGAGCTCTGTCCTTCCTCTATGTATTATAGCAGCATATTCACCTATGTTGGTACGCCCTGACTTCAAGCTAGGCTTTAAGTTCTTTTCTTCCAACTCTTCACCTGGTTTAAGTCTGATCTTTCTCCCTACTGGATTTGGATCATATTCCATTATAGCTTCATCCACAAAAACTACTCCTTTCCAAACTCTTGTCTAGTTCCTCCTCACTCTAGCCAACTCCTTTCTCTTCTCCTTCTGTCCTTTTCTCTAAAAAGGCTTTTCCCTAGGTATCTTGAGCTTAAATCCAGATTCTTTGGATATCTTGCTAATAGTATTTTTATCAAATCCAACATTGGCTTTTTGAGTAATGTCTCTTAGGGATAAATGAAGCTCAGCATCAATAATATCAAGAATTACTTGCCTTTTGGCATCAGTAATCTTGGTTGGTCTGTCAGATCTGGGGCCATCATGGGTGTTTTCATCTCTGAATTTTGCATTTTTGACTACTATTGAAATAGTTAACTCAGAGAGGTTTATAAGTTTTGAAATTTTACAATACCCTATATTAGTATGTTTATAGAGTACATAGATTTCCCTTTTATGGCCTTCTCCGAGGGTTTGGAAGTGTGGTGGTGCCATGGTAGGAGGTGATATTGAGGTAATTGTTGGTTGAGCTGTTACAAGGAGGAGTATGTAGACTTTTCAGATACAACTGTACAAGAGGCAATAACAGAATCACTTATAGCTTGAAGCTTAGCCAGAATTGATCTTTATGCATCAGCATTTACCATTCTGATTTGGTATTGCTAGACTTCTAATGCGGAAATTGAATTTAGAATTTGTCTCAGAAGTGTGGCACAGTTAATCTCATTGGATACAGGTATTGGCAATAGGACACTGAAGAAGGCTGGAATGATGGTACAGTTCAGGAGTGTCTGCTGCTATGAGCATTTTATGAGAAACAAGATTTGTATATAATATATTACTATTACTATATAAAGATTTCAAATAATGGATTGCTTTTATACCTTTCTAGAAGAAAATTAAAAACTCAAATTAGTATGAGTACATCAAGGTCAAACTTAATAAAGTGGAAATTAAAAATATTTGAATAATAATACTAGAAAAATTTATATAGAAAGAAGTAAGAGATAACACTTACAAAATTTAAGGTACTAGTAGAAAAGGTGGGAGTACTGGTAACTAGAGAAACTGAGAAAGATGTTAATAGTATTGGTAGAAGCATCATGAGTCCAGTCTGAAGTGATAAACTTGCTGATACTAAAAGTCTAATTTCAATTCAGGTAAAGAAATAATGCTCACAGGACTAGTTGCTGAATATGATTGAGAGAACTAGGAAGAACTAGCAAGCTCAGTTGGTAATTGTATACTGACTATATTTTGATAAGAACTACGAAAGCCGCTTGAAAAGCAGCCAGCATAGTGGAGAGTAGTTTGCTGTGAGAAATATTTAGTCACAGAAGTTGCTCAAAGTTTACCTTAGAAATACCGAGATACAATAACTAGAAACCACTCTAAGTAGGGTAACCCCACTTGGAATGGAAATCCTGGGTCTCCAACAATGCCCTCAGGTCCGCTTATGGGGCCTACACATCATCATACATATCAATCTCAATTGCGTCCTGTGACTATAATACCACAAAACTGAAGATTGAAGAACAACATTGTATACGTCGCGGATGTCCATCTGACTGGATCCAGTTTGCAGGTTATGTGAGAATGCACCTTCGTCTAGGTCTGAGAAGTAGAATAGAGTAAGTCCATCAACTAGCCAGAGAGTTACTAGGCGTCAAAGCAGTGACATATTTGCCCAAGACTGTATAGACCAGAACATTTTTGCATAAAGAGACAGTATCGAATAGTAAATGATTTCGACAAGAATCTAATATATTTACACCTACCCTATAATAATTGGAACCGTCTAGAACTGCAATAAACACTACCACAGAAGCCAATTGACTTTACCGAGTGTTACAACTGGGTTTAGGAAAACACTGTAGTTGTAGGATTAATTCTTAATACTAGAACAGTAATTGAAACCCTAGTACATAGAGTAACCAAAGGTTGCTGACCGTGTGATTATCTATCAATCTGGTAGAATAGCTTCCTGCGAATTTGTAGGAATTCTCTCAGAAGATATCTGATCCTTGAATATGGAGTTATGAAGATTGTAAGGTAGGTGACCTAGGAAGGTTGCAATTACGACAACCTTTACAAATACAACCTGTAGACGAAACTGATAATTTCATCAATGATGGAGACAATTGGGGCCAACTCAGTTCGACTTGCGAACTAGTCCTTAAGTCTAAAGACTCTGACAATGGGCTAATTGTTATTGGGAACAGCATAATTTTCAGTTAACTATATCACAATTACTGAAGAGGGTGTGGTGATTTTGAGGGTCTCTAGGTGTTCAAACCTTTGAAGTATACCTAACATTGCAAGATTTAATCAGAGCGGTACATAGTTGTAAAATAGATAGATGTAGTCTGTGAACTCTCAGACGTGGAATATAAATATCGTAGTGCCTTCCAAGCTTTTAGACATCATCAAGCAATGGAGAAGAAACCTTAACAATATAATATTGTCTTTTTGATTCTACTCTACTTTACCTAGTTTACTTTGCTCACAGTAGTCTTAAATAAAATGAGTGCATTTTGAGCCTTCCAAGACAATCTCTGTTCACAGAAACAAATTTTAGTTGGTTTAGTTAATTCTGAAGTCTATCACATTGTCTCTACCTAACAGTATATTGTTAGATCTCCTGGTTACCAAGGCTCTCTGCCTATATACCTACCTCCTCCTACCAGACAACTCTGCAATAATACCAAGTCTCCCACCATCTATTCTATATAAACAGAAACTTCCACACACGCGCTCTTCATAGGCTGCCTAAAAAAAAAAAAAAAAGCTCGCAAACAAGTAAAGAAGATATTGCAACCTCTAAAGCAGATCACTCCATAGGAACCACTAGATACCTTGTGAGATAATCACTCTAAAAGGTTTAGTCATTTATCCATTTTCCCACCAGCCCTCCGGAAACCTTTTAAAGGACCTGCAGGCAAAACTCTGAGTATTTCTCCATACTCAAGAGCCTCCTCTCTGGTTTCAAGATCCTCTACAGCATGTCCAAATACCAATGCAACAGACTTTGCAAGACTTGCTGCTAGGATAGGAATAGTCATAGGTCAAATCTGGTAAAACACCTCAACTAGTATTCATGCTGCCAATATTGCCTTTGAAACACTATCAGCTGACTCAAAGGCCAATGCACGAGAGCTAATAGAAGTCCAATGACAATTGCTAGAAGGACAGGATATCTAAGACAGTGACATTGCTGTTATGTTGTGTCAGTATACTAGTACATTCATG
>NW_003298976.1:30307-60466 GCF_000151645.1 Tuber melanosporum
GTACACAATAGGAGCTATTGGGAAGCGGCAATTAATCAAAAGTACACATACAACAAAACTAAGCTTTGCCCACTCTGGTATGCAATCTGGCCATCCAACAAGAAAGTGAGGCAGAAAACTATGGTCCATCTACTAGTACCATAGAAAGCAATAAAATCTACATATCTGATACCTTAGCCCTAGTACTTGATAGAATTAAAGCACTAGCTAGCAGACAACCAAGTGGTCGACATATTCGAATCAGTCTCAGAAGAATTAGAAGATACTACAGAAAGTGAGAAATTTGAAGAAGCCTGTCATGAATGTGGCTTGGCAAAGAAAAAGGTTTTCATGTGACACATGGTTATGAGTCACAGGTATGCTATTGTTTTACACATAGGACTCATTCAAGTCATATGATTTGTTATATGTAAGATTTATGATGCTTTCACACATAGCTCAAATATGAGTCATGGGATGTGCACCAGGTGAGTGTACCTTGCGAGTGTGCCTTACAGGTATGTCTTGTGCATATGATTTATGTTTCGCAGATGACCTCATTATGAGGTCATGGGTTTCACGCATCGTTCTAAGTACTTTTCCTCGTCCTTGCCGTCGCTTCACCCTAAGCAAATTTTTCGCACCCATGGTGGGCCTTGATGCCTTGGATTTTGGGGGAGATATCTGAGTTCGCTCAGTAGTTCCTGGGGTCTTTGGTGTTGAGGTCTGTTAGGTGTTGTATGGCGGATTACCTGTTTGCTTCTCGTTTTGTCGCCTGATGGTTTCTTACAATGTTGTCACTTCGAGCACTTCATCACGGTCACTTATGAGCCCCTTTTTGTAAAATGTCTACGGCTTCCTGTCTATCGTCTACTGGCTGGTTTTGCGTTTGATTGGGGGGATTGAACATTGTGTTTGGGGGGATCACCCATGTCATTCTTTGGGCCAGCTCATGTCTTGTGTTAGGTTTTAACAGAGTCCTTAGTTCTCGCGATACAAAACGCCCTTGGGTTAGACTGATGACCTTCCCAAGTATCAACGCGTCATACCGGCTGCAACAATCTGCTGGGGAGGGGGCCTCGCTGGCCCCTCTCCTCCTTGTTACTACATGTTTCTACGGTCGGAAATCCTACGATGTTGTTTATTACTGTTTCCTTGAAGTTTTGTCCTTGTGGCATTTACAGTAGTTCAGTCAGGTGTCTTCTCTCTGCCTTGGTGGGGATGGCTTTAACCCGGAAAGACTCTGCCCCCTGGTGTGGATATTTGTGACTACCTGGAGTGGTGTGGGACGATTGGCTGCCAGACACTCACGTTGTCTGTGCGTTGGGTTAGTTCGGTTGTGGTTTGTGAATGGCGGCTTCACCCATTGTAAGTGGGGCCTACCTTCAGTTTGACTGCTTCTGTTTCCCTTGCCCCTCCCTTCTTGTCACGTTAGTTGGGAGTGCCTCTTGCCCAATGTTTGGTCTGTGCATTTGCCGGACCTGTGGGGCTGGCTTTGGCTGGCTCTGCTTACTCTTTCCCAACTCAGTTGGACTTCGGTTTGGCTTGGTTGGATGGCGTGGCTGGTGCCAATGCCTTCGGGTGTTGGTGCTGCCTCATTTGTGGCTCCCGGCGGTGGCTGGTGGGCCCCCTCGGCTATTCAGTATTGAGGGATGGGGCCATGTTCACGTGGCCAAAATCAGTGGCTACCTGATGGGGCTGGGTATACGCTGTCCTGTGGCTATCGGATGGTTGATCTGTCTGAGGCGCTGGGGGGACTGGATGGGCTCTGTGGCATCTGGTGTGTGGGGCTTGTGGGGGGCTGATTGGGGGGGAGAGGCACCTGTGAGCACCAGTCGGGCCTGCGTCAGGCTGGACGAGGTCTAATTAAGTGTTTCCAGTCTGGCTTGTACTGTTGGGCGAAGCTGCTAAGTGCTGTAAAGCTCTCTGATGGACCGGTTGGCTGATGGCTACCTGTGTGAATAGTGGGTTGCGACCACCTGGTTGGACTTGTTTGGGTCTTGCGTGCTAGGTTTTGTGGGGTTTGTTTGGTTTGTTTGGTTTGGTTCTGGGCATGGCTGGCGGGGGTAACGTACCACGGGTGGGAGATAGGCCCCACTGACCATTTCGGTCTGTCACCACCTCTATGTATTTCTTTTGTTTATGGGATTTTGTTTTTTGGGGGATAGGCAGCAGGTACAGGTCCTCCTTACCATTACGCTCTTCGGAGGCACTTGGCAAAATGGGTTCATAGGGTTGATGGCTAGACATGCGGATGCGAGAGGTAGACATGTTGGTCACCTCCTCTCTGCCATTGTGTCGCCAGTAGTTTATATATTTGTTTTGGTTTTGTTGGTTTTCTACTGTGGTGGAGGTCTTGCAGGATGGTGCTCAGACCAGGCGGGAGTGATTTTATATTTTGTTGGATCAGAAACCTCGTTGGGTCCGTCTTTTGCTCAGCTTCGGCTATGCTAAGTGCTGGTTGGCATCATACCAGAGGGGCTACAGACTTGGACCGGGGCAGGCGCTGACTTGTTTGATGGTCTTGTAATTAGTTCTCGTACGGGCATGACTCGGGGATGGCAGGTGCGGGGCCATAGACTTAGTTAGCTTGTTTTAGTGGTATACCGGTTAGTGGTATCACTGTGCCAGTAGGAGCTCATTGTATGCCAGTGTTGGCGGTACGAGTTTAAATAAAATTAGATTGAATTCTAAGTACTTTTCCTACTTATTACTTTAACGAATATACAACACCTTTAGGATCTTTATCTTTATTGCAATAATATCATTACACTAAGGCAAGCTCTTCATAAAGAAGAGTTAGAAAAAGCTTATAATAGGCATTCCCGATAGAAGACAGAGGTTTTGTACTATCGGTAACATAGGCAGCGGCCTAGTGCTATCGTAAGACTCAGGAAAGAAATAAAAGAAGAGAAGTATTGTTCCCTATCGCCAAGAACTAACTATCCAAGGAGAGATCATTACAGAGCCCCTGTCCGAGACTAGCGGAAACAAAGGCAAAGAGAACCACCAACCTCAATGATAGCAGGTGGCAACCCAGATGATGGGTGTGATGATGGAGATGATGATGGAAATAGAGGAAAACATAGAAGAGGACTATTTAGATTTAAATGGGAGCTAACAACTTGTCACGAATATGGCTTAGCGAGAAAAGGGTTTTCACGTAACGCATAGTTATGAGTCACAGGCACGTTATTGTTTCACACATATGACTCATTAGGGTCATATGATTTGTTATGGGTGAGATTTTTGATGCTTTCGCACATGGCTCAAGTATGAGTCATGGGACATGTGCCTGACAAGTACGCCTTGCGAGTATGCCTTACGGGTAAGCTTTGCGCATATGATTTATGTTTCGCACATGACCTCATTATGAGGTCATGGGTTTCGTGCATGTGACTCAGTCGAGTCATATGACTTGTTTATTGTGTTATGATTGGTTTATCAGTTTTGTACATGACCTCACTATAAGGTCATGGGTTTTGAGCATGTGATCACTTTGGTCACATGACTAGTTTGTTATGATTTGGTTTTGCACATGTGACCACTTTAGGTCACATGACTACAGGTGGGAAGAATACTATATAAGGAGGCCGATACGGCCGAGGAAGATAGGTTCTTCACGCTTTGTTCTAAGTACTTATCCACTTATTACTTTAACTAATATAAAACACCTTTACGATCTTTATCTTTATTGCAACATTATCGTTACGCCAAGAAGTGCTCGTCACGAGGACGAGTTAGAGAAAGCTTACGATAGGCGTTTCCGATAAAAGACAAAGGTCTTATACTATCGGTAATGTAGGCAGAGGCCTAGAGCTATCGTAAGACGAAGAAAGAAGGAGATAGAAAAGATAAGTATCATTCTCCATCGCCAATAACTAACTATCTACAAGGAGATCGTTACCTTACAAAGCGTCACCTAGTGCGACGTCAAACGATACAAGACGGCATGCTTCAACCCAGGCAGGGAAGGAGATATTGATATCGAGGATCAAAATCTTTATCTAGGAGGATTCAGCGACGTCCTAGATCACGTCTCAGCAGAACCCTCGAGAGCAGCAAGCCCAGTAACCCTAGAGAAAGGATCACTAGTTGATAGCTCTCCTGCTGGAACTGCACGACCTGAGAGAATGTCGGGATCTGCAGTACCTGGGCCACCGGCTCCAGCCGCTCCGGTACTAGGAACCAGCATACCTGGAATGACTGAAAATAGGTTTCAGGCATTTCTCGCAGCCACGCGAAATACAGGGCAAGGAAATGTCCAACGACGGAAAGCGAAGGAGCCTGACACATACGAAGGAACTGAAGATAAGCTACGAATATTCTTAGCCCAATGGGAAGGATATTTTGCTGTTAAAGAGTATGGAGATCAATATGATGAGATCAAGATTCCATATGTGGAATCTCTGTTCAGAGGACTCGCGGGGCAATGGATCATGCCTTTCCAAGATGGAAGGAAGCAGAGGGAATGAGTCACATACGAAGAGTTCAAGGCGACACTCTTCTAACAATTGGGAGATCCCAACGCCAAAGAAACAGCAAGATGAAAGCTAGAAAAACTCCAGCAAGGAAAAGAACCATTTTCAGCATACTGGAACGAATGCTGACTATTGGAATACGAGGCCGAGTTTGATGATGCTACTCTCTACATCATCCTCCTGAGAAACTGCAGCGAGAGACTCCGAGAGGCAAGGGGAATCTCTGACCTGTGCTATACGACAGTCGAACGATTTGCAAGATGGGCAATAGATAAAGAAAGCAAATTGAACGTGGTTCGAAGCAACTCGGAAAGCACTATAGCGCACAGAGTGGTCCAATCATCCAGGAATCTGGATGGGACCTTCAAACCACAAGCACCACGAGGAGAAAGCAGAGCATTACCAACAGGCGAGGCAATGGAGTTAGACAAATCAACAGCAGGACCGGCTCTGAACCTGTCTAAGGAAGAGTACGCCACAAGAATGAATGGAAAACTCTGGCTACAGTGCAGAAAAGCAGGACATTGGATACAAGAATGCAGAAGCCGACCGGACAACGGATACCAAGGAAACAGAGCTGCTGGAAATAATCGTTTCAAAAATCAAAAAAGAAGCAACATCCGCGAAATGATAGCAGAAGATTCACCAGCGGAAAATGACGAGGTTACCCAGTAAACGGTGGTCTGGGAGACCCAAGATGTGGACCTGGAAAACCTATCAAATTAGAAAACTACTACACGGCACTACACACACAAAGAGGGGAAGCAGATGGAGATCACGTGATGATCAAAACGAAGATATACAACGAAGAAAACAAAGAAACAACAATATATGCAATGCTCGAGTCTGGGGCCACCAAAGACTTCATCGACAAAGAAAAATGCGACAGATACGGCCTCCACACCAAACAAGCGAAGAAAGTAAGACAAGTCTACTTAGCGGATGGAAAACCCAACGCTATAGGTCCTATAACCCATACGGCGACAGTACCTACGGACATTGACAGCCATAGGGAAACGGCAACCTTCCAAGTAGCAGATCTGAAAAACCATGAGATAGTCCTAAGGATGCCATGGTTAGGAAAACATAATCCGACAATCGATTGGAACGAAAAGAAGATGACCTTTACAAGCGAAATATGTATGACACGATGTCTCAACAGTTCGCCTGTGGTCTACTCAACACTGATACGGGAAGCAGAAGAAGAAACTTTCCATGCAAAGTTCGCAGAGATGCGGCAAGATAAGAGAGTCCGGATACAAAGGCTGGACCAAGGGGCAAAAGTGCCTACCAAGTGTTCTAAAGGGGCAGCAGGGCACGACCTAGACTCCAACGACGGAATCAAGATACCCGCCAACGGGCAGGCAATTATAACAACTGGAATAGCCATTGGACTCCCAGAAGGCACCTATGGACGAATAGCACCCCGCAGTGGCCTAGCAGTCAAGCATCGGCTCATGACCATGGCAGGGGTGATCGACGTCGACTATACAGGTGAAATCAAAGTGGTCCTGGCCAACCTATCCCAAGAGGACTACCAAGTACAGAAAGGCGATCGAATCGCACAGTTGATAATTGAGAAAATCAACCAAAAGGATCTGCATGAAGTAGATCAACTGGAAGAAACCACAAGAGGAAAAAAGGGATTTGTAATCACAGACCAAAACCAGCTCGATACAACAAAAAGAATTGAGATCAAAGAGATCACAGGACAAGCCTTTGGATAGTACTATCGAAGAGGAGATACTACAGGAATTCTCCCAGGGACATACGAAGACAATAAAGCAGTTCTAGCAAAAATCAACATCAACACAGAGCTAGCAATCCAGGACAAGAAATACCAGAGCAAAAAAGGATGGAAAGAATTGGTTCTAAAAGAATATCACCAATTCACAAATCTATTCCAAGAAGAGGAAGCTACGAAGCTACCACCTCAAAGACCAGGCATCGATTACGAAATTCAGCTGGACAAAGATGAAACAACGGGAAAGACAAAAGAGATTCCCTACAAGAAGTTATACCCCCTAGGAGAAGCTGAGCTTGAAGAACTTAGGAAGTAAATTGAGCAAAACCTAAAGCGAGGATGGATCAGAGCCTCTTTCGCGTCAGGAGGATCCCCAATATTATTCGTCAAAAAGAAAGATGGAAAAATGAGACTTTGCGTGGACTACAGAGCCCTCAATTCGGTTACCAAGAAAGACCGATATCTGCTACCCTTGATTGAAGAAGCACGGGACAGACTACGTTCAGCAAAATACTTCACCAAACTCGACATCAAAGACGCATACCACAATATACGCATCAAGGTAGGAGACGAATGGAAGACTACATTCGCCTCAAGATACGGAATGTTCGAATACTTGGTTATGCCCTTCGGGCTTACCAATGCGCCGGCTTCACTCCAGAGATGGATCAACAAAGTACTTATTAAGTACCTCAACATATGTTGCATCGTATACTTGGACGATGGACTCATATACTCGGAAAAGAAACAACAACACCAAAATGATATCAGCGATATCATGGCCGTAATACAAGGATCAGGAATGAAGATCAAACTGACAAAATGTGAATTCCATAAGGAAGAAACAGAATACCTCGGATTTATCATCAATCGAAATGTGGTCAAGGTTGACCCTGTTAAAACAGCAGCCATATGACATTGGGCCAAACCAAACAACAAGAGAGATGTTCAATGCTTGATGGGATTCTGCAACTTTTATCGAAGGTTTATAGAGGGATTTAGCAGGCTTGCAAAACCACTCTATAACCTAACCAAGAAAGACAAAAAGTGGGAATGGGGAGAAACTGAACAAAAAGCATATGATGCAATATGAACGCATCTAACATCAGCACCCATACTGGTTCATTTCAATCGGAACAGAAAGACAATAATCGTAACGGATGCCTCAAAATATGTATGCTCAGGCATACTATCACAACCATACAACGATGGAAAATGGAGGCCACTGTCCTATTGATCCAAGACAATGACCCCTGCAGAGTGCAACTACAATGTTGCAAACTAAGAAATATTAGCAATAGTTCAAGCATTAAATGAATGGAGAAGATACGTTTCGAACAACGATCATCCTGTCTGAGTTCTAACCGACCACAAGAACCTCGTGCCGTTCATGACTACAAAAGAACTGAACGACCACCAGAGAAGATGGATGGAACACCTCAGCAAATACAACTTCAAAATCGAATACCGACCAGGCAAAGAGAGTGGAAAACCAGATGCTCTCACAAGGATTGCAAGCGACAAACCACAAACGAAAGAAGACAAAAGAATCAAATAAAAAACACGAACACTATTACCAAAAACCTACTTTGAGGCAATGGAGGTTATCCAATTCACATCAACGGAGGAAAGAGGAATTGAGAACGCAAACGAGAAAGACAAAACAATTCAGACAATAAGAGAAGCCTGGGAGGAAGGAAAAAAAGAGATGAAAGGAATTGCTCTGGGTTTATGCCAATGGAAGGACTGAAATATGTGGTACGACGGAAAACAATATATCTCGGAAGAAGAGGAGATAAGGACAAACATTATACGACAACACCACGATATCCGAACGGCAGGACACGCAGGAACGGCTAAAACCATGGAATCCATTACCAGGTCATTCTATTGGCCAGGACTGCGCAAAGACGTCAAAGGATATGTCAAAAACTGCGACATATGCTAATGGATGAAAACGGCAAAACACGCACCATATGGATTACTAAAATGAAACGAAGTTCCCGAACAACCATGGGAAACAATTACTATTGATTTCATCACAGACCTACCAGCATCGGAGAATTGCGATAGCATCCTGGTCGTCGTGGATTGACTGACCAAAATGAGCCATTTCATTACGGTTAGAAAAGATATCAACACGAGGGATTTTATACAAATCTTCTTTAGAGAAGTTTTCCGACTTCATGGCCTACCCAAGAATTTGATCACCGATCCAGGAACACTATTCACATTGGGACTATGGAAAAAAGTAACCGGAGAAATGGGAATACAAAACAGGATGAGTACAGTGTTCCATCCACAAACGGATGGACAAACGGAACGAGTAAATGCAATACTCGAACAATATTTAATGGCTTACGTCAACTATCAACAAGATGATTGGTACAAGCTGTTATTGATGGCCGAATTCACATACAATAATGGAAAGCAAGAACCGATCGGCACCACACTATTCTTCGCGAATTACGGACAACATCCACAAAGTCCGACCACATATCATACAATCAATGATGTGATACCGGAGAAAGCGGATATGGGAAAACTACACGAAACCTTACAATACGAGATGAGTCAAGCACAACATCGGCAAAATGAACAATACGATAAGCACCGAAGACCGGATCCAAACATACAACCGGGAGACATGGTATGCCTAATATTACGCAATATCAATATGACACGACCATCAAAGAAACTGGACTACAAGAAAATCGGACCCTTCAGGATATTGGAAACAGTGGGCAGCTGAGCTTATAAACTCGACCTTCCCCCCTCAATGCGAATACACAATACATTCTACATCTCACTTGTCGAATTACACAACGACCATAAGTTTCCTTCCCAAACACTTATTCCTCCCCCTCCGATGGAACTCGACGGAGAACAAGAATACGAGCTCGACGAAATAGTCCATTCACGCTTCTTCCACAGTCACCTCCAATACCGAGCCAAGTGGACAGGATATTCTCCTGAACACGATAACACTTGGTACTTCGCACACAACTTCCAAAACGCACAAGATGCCATCTCAGCCTTCCACCAGCAATACCCAGACAAGCCCGGCCCAGGTGATGATCACGTTCAACCAAGACAAAGGCGAGGGAAAGACTCCCCCGCCAAACTACACCCACTAGCCGTGAATACTCATTCATGGGGCGAACCGACGAAGAACTTAAGGAAGGGGAAAGACAAGCACAGCATAACGCCATGTCATGGATGGTATGCTACGATGATGGTTGCCAAACACAATTTGGCGACAAAGAAGGCTCGGGATGGTTCTCGAGGGAATGTCGAAAGTGTGGCCCACGCCCAGACCACGTTCTGAAGCATTGGCAACAATGCTAAAGAAACGGGTGCAGGATGCACAGGGCACAGAAAGTATCTGCGGGATACTACCCGCAGAAGGATGGAAGCAGAAAAGAGTTGGAACGAGAAGATGCCAGAAAGGCATGGGCCGCGAGGACGCAATCCTGGGAAGGAGGGGCCCAAAACTCCTCGGCAGACACAGAACCGGATGTCAGGAGCCTACACAGGCAGATCCGGGAACTCCGAGAACAACAGGGCCAAGCCGAGGCTGCAATTTCGGCAAACGAGAAAACCATCGTGGAGCTAAGACAGCTGAATGAAAATCAGCGGCACACGATCGAAATGGCGAACCAGACTCTGGAATCGGTGGGGGTCAGATGGAGGATGGCCGATGAAAAGTTCCACAAGCTGAGAAGGACCATGCGCTCGGCAGGACGGGAACTATTGAAACTGAGAGACAAGGCCTGATGGGACTCAGGCTTAGGAGGAGGGGAGCTAATGTCACGAATGTGGCTTAGCGAGAAAAGGGTTTTCATGTGACGCATAGTTATGAGTCACAGGTGCGTTATTGTTTCACATATATGACTCATTAGGGTCATATGATTTGTTATGTGTGCGATTTGTGATGTTTTCGCACATGTCTCAAGTATGAGTCATGGGACATGCACCTGACAATTACGCCTTGCGAGTATGCCTTGCGGGTAAGCCTTGTGCATAGGATTTCTGTTTTGCACATGACCTCATTATGAGGTCATGGGTTTCGCGCATGTGACTCAGTCGAGTCATTTGACTTGTTTATTGTGTTATGATTGGTTTATGAGTTTTGTACATAACCTCGCTATAAGGTCATAGGTTTTGAGCATGTGATCACTTTGGTCACATGACTTTTTTGTTGTGATTTGGTTTTGCACATGTGACCACTTTAGGTCACATGACTCCAGGCGGGAAGAATACTATATAAGGAGGCCGATGTGGCCGTGGAAGATAGGTTCTTCACGCTTTGTTCTAAGTACTTTTCCACTTATTACTTTAACGTATATAAAACACCTTTACGATCTTTATCTTTATTGCAACGTTATCATTATGCCAAGAAGTGCTCGTCACAAAGACGAGTTAGAGAAAGCTTACGATAGGCGTTTCCGATAGAAGACAAAGGTCTTGTACTATCGGTAACGTAGGCAGAAGCCTAGAGCTATCGTAAGACAAACAAAGAAGGAGACAGCCAAGATAAGTATCGTTCCCCATCGCCAAGAACTAACTATCTAAAATGGGATCGTTACACCACTGAACCATGTGGAATAGCTGATGTGCTTGCAGAATCATTGGCTTAAACTGTTAAGCGACCAGCAGACCAACCCCTATTTTTCGAAGTAAAGACCAGTCAATGTCTCTACTATTGGTTAACCTAATATCTAGATTACTGTGAATACAATCCCAGAATTTGGGATCATGATAAGAAACATATCATCTATATCCAAAGAAGAAGAAAAGGAAATCAGGTCAGCCTGATAGCAGTCTGGTATCAATGTGCTATAGATGGCCTCCTTGGAGAATAACAAGGCCTGGAACTGTGTTTATAAACTCGCTTTGAATACGAATTTACCAGTCGGTATGTACTTCTCAAAGAAGAACATAAAGTCATTTGGTATGTGAAATCAGTCTAGTATAAATAGGATATTGAATCACTTATGGGAAAGATGCAAAATTTGAAACACTATGCTCGACTAACAGGACCAGCCTGATATATGGTGTGTGATAGGAGATGGCTCTCCAAGATTACATGGCGACCTTTCTTAAACAAATATGATGCTGATGCAGAATGTGAAAAGGCAGTCCCGGAACCAGCAAGAGATGAGGAGGAACAGCAGGAACGGGACTACCTAGATCAGGATAACCCAAAACCTGCAAAAACATTCAAGTTCCCAGGCAAAAACCCCACAGAGAAGAATCAACTGAAGGTAAAATAGAAGAAATGCTGTATCAAGGGAGGTGGTACCTCCGAAAAGAGGAAGCGGGAACCGGAATCCGAGAAACCAACAAAGAGGTCTACTGGGACTACAAAGTTGACACATACAAACTTCGAAACGGCCTACGAAGGAGTTCCCCAGTTAATGATTAACAAAAAAAAGTAGGAAGGTAATTACACTCGTTGCAAAAACAAAACCTACAGGTACAAAACCAGCTGGGGACAAATTCAGGTATTTAGAACCAGGCCAGACAACCGTCTATTCAAGACATCAAGGCCCACATCAGTGGCAATAGTTTACTGTCTGAGAAAAATCTCTGCTATCCAAGTTCCAAGAGACAACAAACTCTGGGAACTAGGTAAAGACGAAGATATGACTTAGGTCATTTCATAGACAACGACAGTGTTCAGGTAGTCTAGAAGAGACATACTCTCTAGGAGTTGATATCAACGGAAAAAAGTGGACAGTGAAGCGAAGGAATCAACCTTGCAATTATGATCAGAGTGGGAGTACACTCATTCTTCTTACTGCAAGGTTAAGGGGATTAATACAGAGCAAAGTACGTATTGGTGGCGCCTCTATGCTTCCTAAGTGAGAATTGTAAGCTTGTTCCTAATAACCTGGTACATGTCTACTAGAGTAGTCAGGCATGTGAGATGGAAACTGACAGGTCTTTGATAAAGACCAAAATCTAAACAGGAAATAGACAGTACCAAGGGTACTGAAGGTAGTCACTGTAAGCTAAGATGAAGGATCTAGAAGAAAATCGAAGCACATCTTCAATCTATAAGAGAAATAGGTACAAGAGCTCTAGACCTTACCTTTAATTACTACTTATTAGGTGCCATGCTGGTACCGAACGGAACATGATAATGTGAGGACACTTTCTACTGTCAAGTGAGTATGGAGAATAAGCCTGGGAAGGTTATCAAAGAGACAGTTGATGAGCCCTATGAACTGGGCCTTTATTTCCATGATATCTGAACGATGACAGAGACTCACTAAATTGGTTCCACAGATAGTAAAAACGTGAAAGGTGTAGGAACCCCTCGGCAGGGGGTAAAGACTGCTGGTAGTGGGCTGTTTAATATACCAAAAGGAAATAAGGTTTTCTGAGGAGACCTAAGTGGTCGAATCTGCACAGGCGCGGTAACAAACATCTTAGTTGCTATCAGAACCTCAGATATATCAAAATGCCAGAATGATGATTGGACGACTTACCAAAGAAACCCGCTTTCAGTGCACCATAACCTATGAGATGTAACTGTTCTGAGGGACATGCTTATATTGACATTATAAACCTAAACCGTCAATACTACAGAATACAAGTACAATTAGATTCAGGACCCAACATGTTTCTAATCAATAAAGAACTTGTAAAGGAACAAACTTTTCCGTTTACAGAGAGACTGAATCTGGTCAATATTCAAGGCTTTATGTAACGATCCCTGTCGGGATAGTTAGTTCTTGGCGACGGGGAATGATACTTCTCTTTCTATCTTCTTCTTTCTCTGTCTTACAATAGCTCTATGACTCAGCCTACGTTACCCATAGTACAAGACCTTTGTCTTCATTCGAAAACGCCTATCGTAAGCTTTCTCCAACTTATCTTCATGAAGGACATTTCTCGGCATAACAATAACGTTGCAATAAAGATAAAGATCGTAAAGATGTTTTATATTCGTTAAAGTAATAAGTAGGAAAAGTACTTAGAAGTCAATTTAATTTTTAATTTTATTTAAACTCGTACCGCCAACACTGGTATATGATAAGCCCCCGCCGGCACAGGGATACCGCTAACCAGTATACCACTAATCCTAGGCTAACTAAGTCTACGGTCCCGCACCTGCCATCCCCGAGTCATGCCCGCACGGAAACTAATTACAAGACCATCAAACAACCCAGCATCCTCCCCGGTCCAATTCCATAGCCCCTCTGGTATGGGGACAACCAGCACCAAGCATAGCCGAAGCCGAGCAAGAGACCGACCCAACCATGTTCCTCGTCCAACAAAATCAAAACCACTACCACTCGGTCTAAATACCGTCTCGCAACACCTCCACCACAGTAGAAAACCAACAACAAACCAAACCAAATATAAACTACAGGCGACACAATGGCAGAGAGGAGGTGACCAACATGTCCACCTCTCGCATCCGCATGCCAGGCCGTCGATCCTAAAAACCCACTTTGCCAAGTGCCTCCAAGGAGGGTAATGGTGAGGAGGCCCTGTACCCGCTGCCTGTCCCCCAACATAAAACACATAAACAAAAGAAATACATAGAGGTGGTGACAGACCGAAATAGTCAGTGGGGCCTATCTCCCACCCGTGGTGCCTTGCCCCCGCCAGCCATGCCCATTGCCAAACCAAAGAAACCAAACAAACTTCCACAACACCCAGCCCGCAGAACCCAAACAAGTCCAACCAGGTGGTCGCAATCCACTATCCGCACAGGTGGCCATCAGTCCAGCGGTCCGCCGGGGAGCTTTACAGCACTCAGCAGCTTCGCCCAGCAGCCCAAACCGGTCCGGAAACACTTAATTAGACATCGCCCAACCTGACGCATGTCCGACCGGTGCTCGCAGGTGCCTCTCCCCCCCCAATCAGCCCCCCCAAGCCCCACACACCAGACGCCACAGAGCCCATCCAGCCCCCCCAGCCCCTCAGACAAAACAACCATCCGATGGCCACAGGACAGCTTATACCCAGCTCCGCCCGGCAGCCATTGATCTTGGTCACACGAACAGAGCCCCAACCCCCAGCACCGTATAGTCGAGGGGAGCCCACCAGCCACAGCCAGGAGCTACAAAGGAGGCAGCACCAATACCCGAAGGCAGGGGTACCAGCCATGCCATCCAACCCAGCTGAACCGAAATCCAACTGAGTCAGGAAAGAGTAAGCAGAGCCAGTCAAAGCCAGCCCCTCAGGTCCAGCAACAGGCATGGACCGAACAAAGGGCAAAAGGCATCTCCAACAGACGCGACAAGAAGGAGGAGGGCGAACGAACAGAAGCAGACAAACAGGAGGTAGGCCCCACTTGCAATGGGTGAAGCCGCCAACCATAGACCACAACCGAACCACCCGGATGCAGAGACAACGCGAGTGTCTGGCAGCCAATCGTCCCACACCACCCCAGGTAGCAACAATCACCACACCAGGGGGTAGGACTTTTCAGGGTCAAAGCCATCCCCACGGGTGCGAGGAGGATATGCCTGACTGAATTGCGGTAAATGCCGCAAGGACAGAAACTCCAAGGGAACGGCGATAAACAACATCGTAGGATCCCAACCGTAGAAAAATGTAGTAATGAGGAGAGGGGAGGGGGCCGGCGAGGCTCCCTCCCCAGTGAGTTGATGCGGCCGGTACGACGTGTGGATACTTGGGAAGGTCATCAGTCTAACCCAAGGGCGTTTTGTATCGCGAGAACTAAAAACACCGTTAAAACCCAACAAAAACATGAGCTGGCCCAAAGAACGACACGGGTGATCCCCCCAAACACAATGTTCAATCCCCTCAATCGAACGCGAAACCTGCGCGTAGAAGATAGACAGGAAGCCATAGACATTTTACCGAAAGGGGCTCGTATGCAACCGTGATGGGTGCTCGAAATGCAAGTATCATGAGATAACCAACCCAATGAAACGAGACGCAAACAAGTTATCCGCCACGCAACGCCTAATAGACCTCAACACCAAATACCCCAGGAACTACTGAGCCAACTTAGATATCTCCCCCAGAATCTCAGGCATCAAGGCCCATCATGATGGCGAAAGAAACGCTCGGGGCGAAGTGACGGCAAGGACGAGGAAAAGTTCTTAGAACAAAGCATCAAGAACCTATCTTCCTTGGCTGCATTGGCCTCCTTATATAGTATTCTTCCCGCCCATAATCATGTGACCTAAAGTAGTCACATGTGCGAAACCAAATCATAACAAACTAATCATGTGACCAAAGTGATCACATGCTCAAAACCCATGACCTCATAGCGAGGTCATGTACAAAACTCATAAACCAATCATAACAAATCATATAACCCGAATAGGTTATATGCGCAAAACAATAACATACCTGTGACTCATAACTATGTGTCATGTGAGAACCTTTTTTATACTAAGCCACGTTCGTGACATTAACTCCCCTCCTCCTATGCCTGAGTCCCATTAGACCTTTTCTCCCAGTTTCAATATTTCACGTCCTGCCAAGGGCATGGTCCTTCTCAGCTTGTGAAACCTTTCGTCTGCCGTCCTCCACCTGACCGTTAATGATTCTAGGGTCAGGTTCGCAATCTTGATCGTGTGCTGCTGATTATCGTTCAGCTGTCTTAACTGCATGATCGTTTTATTGTTTGTCGAAATTGTGGTCTCCGCTTGGCCAAGTTGTTCTCGCAGTCCCCGGATCTGCCTGTGTAGGCTCCTGACGTCTGGTTCCATGTCTGCTGAGGAGTTTTGGGCCCCTCCCTCCCTGGACTACGTCCTCACGGCCCATGCCTTTCTGGCATCCTCTCCATCCAACTCTTTCCTTCTTTCATACTTCTGCGGGTAAAATCCCGCAGATATTTTCTGTTCCCTGTGCATCCTGCACCCATTTCTGAAGCATTGTTGCCAATGCTTCAGGACGTGGTCCGGGCATGGGCCACGCTTTCGACATTCCCTCAGGAACCATCCCGTGCCTTCTTTGTGGCGAATATGTTTTTGGCAACCGTCATCGTAGCATACAGTCTATGACATGGCATTATACTGAGCTTGTTGTTCTCTTTCCTTGAGTTCTTCCTTGGTTGGCCCATGAACGAGTATTCTGGGCTAGTGGGTGTGGTTTGGCGGGGGCTATCGCCCCAGCCTTCGTGTTGTTGTAACAGCACAGGAGCTTTTCCCTCGCGTTTGTCTTGGTTGCACGTGATTGTCACCTGCGCCAGCCTTGCCAGGGTATCACTGGTGAAAGCTTGCGATGGCATCTCGGGCGTTTTCGAAGTTGTGTGCGAAGTACCCAGTTTTATCGTGTTGGGGAGAATATCCTGTCCACTTGGCTCGGTATTGGAGATGACCGTGAAAGAAGCGGGTATCGACTATTTCGGCGAGCTCGTATTCTGGTTCTCCGTCGAGTTCACTTGGAGGGGGAAAAATAAGTGTTTGTGAAGGAAACTAATTGTCATTGTGTAATTTGTGGAGTAAGATGTGGAATGTGTTGTGTATTCGCATCGAGGGGGGAAGGTCGAGTTTATAAGGTCGACTGCCCACTTTTTCCAGTATCCAGAATGGTCCTATTTTCTTGTAGTCCAATTTCTTTGATGGTCACATTGTAGGGATATTACGTGGTATTAGCCATACCATATCTCCTGGTTGTATGTTCAGATCTGGTATTCGGTTCTTCTCGTATTGTTCATTTTGCCGTTGTTGTGCTTGACGCATCTCATATTATAATGTTTCGTGTAGTTTCCCCATATCAGTTTTATCCGGTATCATATCATTAATCGTATAACAAGTCGTCTGACTTTGTGGATGTTGTCCGTAATTTGCGAAGACGGGTGTCGTGCCAATCGTTTCTTGCTTTCCATTGTTTTATACAAATTCAGCCATAGATAGCCGCTTGTACTAATCATCTTGTTGATAATTGACCTAGGCCATCAAATATTGTTCGAGTATTGCATTTACTCGTTCCGTTTGTCCATCAGTTTGTGGGTGGAACGCGGTGCTCATTCTGTTTTGTATTCCCATTTCCCCGGTTACTTTCTTCCACAGTCCTGAAGTGAATAGTGTTCCTCGATTGGTAATGATATTCATTGGGAGGCCGTGAAGTCGAAAAACCTCTCTGGAAAAATGCCTTTGTATAAAATCTCTCGTGTTGATATCTTTTCTAACCTGAATGAAATGACTCATTTTGGTCAGACGATCCACAACAACCAGGATGCTATCCCAATTTTCCAATGCCGGTAGGTACATGATGACATCCATAGTAATTGTCTCCCATGGTTGTTTGGGAACTTCATTTGATTTTAGTAATCCACATGGTGCGTGTTTAGCCATTTTCGTCGTTTGGCATATGTCACAATTTTTGACATATTGTTTGACATCTTCGCGCAGTCCTGGCCAATAGAATGACCTCGTGATGAATTCAGTGGTTATAGGCATTCCCCCGTGTCCTGCCATTCAGATATTGTGGTCTTACCATATGATGTTCGTCCTTATCTCTTCTTTTTCTGGAATCAATTGTTTTCCATCGTACCACATATTTCCATCCTTCCATTGGCATAAACCTAGAGCAATTCCTTTCATCTCTTTTTTTCCATCCTCCAAGGCTTCTCTTATTGTCTGAATTGTTTTGTCTTTCTCGTTTGCGTTCTCAATTCCTCTTTCCTCCGTTGATGTGAATTGGATAACCTCCATTGCCTCAAAGTAGGTTTTTGTTAATAGTGTTCCTGTTTTTTATTTGATTCGTTTGTCTTCTTTCGTTTGTGGTTTGTCACTTGCAATCCTTGTAAGAGCATCTGGCGTTCAGCTCTCTTTGCCTGGTCGGTATTCGATATTGAAGTTGTATTTGCTGAGGTGTTCCATCCATCTTATCTGGCGGTCGTTCAGTTCTTTCGTAGTCATGAACAGGACCAGATTCTTGTGGTAGGTTACAACTGGGACTGGATGGTCGTTGTTCAAAACGTATCTCCTCCATTCTTTTAATGCTTGAACTATCCCTAATAGTTCTTCTTTTGCAACATCGTAGTTGCACTCTGCGGGGGTCATTGTCCTGGATCGGTAAAACACTGGCCTCCATTTTCCATCATCGCATTGTTGCGATAGTATGCCTTAGCATAGATATTTTGAGGCATCCGTTTCGATCATTGTCCTTCGGTTTGGGTTGAAATGAACCAGTATGGGTGCTGATGTTAGATGAGTTCGTATTGCATCATATACCTTTTGTTAGGTTTCTCCCCATTCCCATTTCTTGTCTTTCTTTGTTAGGTTATAGAGTGGTTTTGCAAGCCTGCTAAATCCCTCTATGAACGTTCGATAAAAGTTGCAGAATGCCACAAAGCATTGAACATCTGTCTTGTTGTTCGGTTTGGCCCAATATCATATGGCTGCGGTTTTGACAGGGTCGACCTTGACCCCATTTCGCTTGATGATAAATCCCCGGCATTCTGTTTCTTCCATATGGAATTCACATTTTGTTGGTTTGATCTTCATTCCTGATTCTTGTATTGCGGCCATGATATTGCTGATATCCTTTTGGTGTTGTTGTATGCTTTCCGAGTATATGAGTACATCGTCCAAGTATACGATGCAACATATGTCGAGGTACTTATTAAGTACTTTGTTGATCCATCTCTGGAATGAAGCCAGTGCATTGGTTAGCCCGAAAGGCATAACAAAGTATTTGAACATTCCGTATCTTGAGGCGAATGTAGTCTTCCATTCATCTCCTGCCTTGATGCGTATGTTGTGCTATGCATCCTTGATGTCGAGTTTGGTGAAGTATTTTTCTGACCGCAGTCTGTCCAGTGCTTCTCCAATCAAGGGTAGTGGATATCGGTCTTTCTTGGTAACTGAATTGAGGGCTCTGTAGTCCACACAGAGTCTCATATTTCCATCTTTCTTTTTGATGAATAGCATTGGGGATCCTCCTGATGCGAAGGAGTCTCTGATCCATCCTCGCTTTAAGTTTTACTCGATGTACTTCCTAAGTTCTTTGAGCTCTGCTTCTCCTACTGGGTATAACTTCTTTAGGGAATCTCTTTTGTCTTTCCCGTTTTTTCATCTTTGTCCTGCTGAATTTTATGATCGATTCCTGGTCTTCGAGGTGGTAGCGCCGTAGCTTCCACTTCTTGGAATAGATTTGTGAATTGGTGATATTCTTTTGGAACCAATTCTTTCAATCTCTCTTTGTTTTGGTATTTCTTGTCCTGGATTGCTAGCTCTATGCTGATGTTGATTTTTGCTAGAACTGCTTTTTCGTCTTAGTATGTCTATTTGAGAATTCCTGTTGTATCTCCGCTTCGATAGTATCGTCCAAAGGCTTGTGCTGTGATCTCTTTGATCTCAATTCTTTTTGTTGTATCGAGCTGATTTTGGTCTGTACTTCCAAATCCCGTTTTTCCTGTTCTGGTTTCTTCCAGTTGATCATCTTCATGCAAATCCTCTTTGTTCATTATTTCGATTATCAACTGTGTGATTCGATCACCTTTCTGGACTTGGTAGTTCCTTTGAACTAGGTTGGCCAGAACCACTTTGATTTCACCTGTATAGTCAGCCTCGATCACCCCTGCCATGGTCATGAGCCAATGTTTGACCGCTAGACCACTGCGTGGTGCTATTCATCCATGGGTGCCTTCTGGAAGTCCAATGGCAATTCCCGTTGCTATCGTTGCCTGCCCATTGGCAGGTATCTTGATTCCTTCGTTGGCATATAGGTCGTGTCCTGCTGCCCCTTTGGAACCCTTGGTAGGCACTCTTGCCTCTTGGTCCAGCCTTTGTATCCGGACTCTCTTATCTTGCCGCATCTCGGCGAACGTTGCTTGCAAAGTTTCTTCTTCCGCTTCTCGTATCGGTATTGAGTATACCACAGGCGAACAGTTGAGACATCATGTCACACATAGTTCGCTTATAAAGGTCATCTTGTTCTCGTTCCAGTCGATCGTCAGATTATGCTTTCGTAACCATGGCATCCCTAGGACTATCTCATGGTTTTTTAGATCTGCTACTTGAAAGGTTGCCGTTTCCCTATGGCTGTCAATGTCCATAGGTACTGTCGCCGTATGGGTTATAGGACCCATGGCGTATGGCTTTCCATCCGCTAAGTAGACTTGTCTCGCTTTCTTCTCTTGTTTGGTGTGGAGGCCGTATTTGTCGCATATTTCTTTGTCGATGAAGTCTTCTGTGGCACCAGAGTCGAGCATTACATATATTGTTGTTTCTTGGTTTTCTTCGTTGTATATCTTCGTTTTGATCATCACATGATCTCCATCTTCTTCTCCTCTTTGCATGTGTAGGGCCATGTCACGAATGTGGCTTAGCGAGAAAAGGGTTTTCATGTGACGCATAGTTATGAGTCACAGGTACGTTATTGTTTCACACATATGACTCATTAGGGTTATATGATTTGTTTTGTGTGGGATTTGTGATGCTTTCGCACGTGGCTCAAGTATGAGTCATGGGACATGCGCCTGACAAGTATGCCTTGTGAGTATGCCTTGTGGGTAAGCCTTACGCATATGATTTATGTTTTGCACATGACCTCATTATGAGGTCATGGGTTTCGCGCATATGACTCAGTCGAGTTATATGACTTGTTTATTGCGTTATGATTGGTTTATGAGTTTTGTACATGACCTCGCTATAAGGTCATGGGTTTTGAGCATGTGATCACTTTAGTCACATAACTAGTTTGTTATGATTTGGTTTCGCACATGTGACCACTTTAGGTCACATGACTACAGGCGAGAAGAATACTATACATGGAGGCCGATTAGGTCGTGGAAGGTAGGTTCTTCATACTTTATTCTACGTACTTTTCGTACTTATTACTTTAACGATTATAAAACACCTTTGCGATCTTTATCTTTATTGCAACGTTATCATTACGCCAAGAAGTGTTCGTCACGAAGACAAGTTAGAGAAAGCTTACGATAAGCGTTTCCGATAGAAGACAAAGGTCTTGTATTATCGGTAACGTAGCCAGAGGCCTAGAGCTATTGTATGACAAAGAAAGAAGAAGACAGAAAAGATAAGTATCGTTCCCCATCGCCAGGAACTAACTATCTAAAAAGGGGATCATTACATTACAAAGCGTCACCTAGTGCGACGCCACACGATACAAGACGGCATCCTTCAACCCAGACAGGGAAGGAGATATTGACATCGACGATCAAAATCTTTATCTAGGAGGATTCAGAGACGCCCTAGATCATGTCTCAGCAGAACCCTCGAGAGCAGCAAGTCCAGTAACCCCACAGAAAGGATCACCAGTCAATAGCTCTCCTGCTGGAACTCCACGACCTGAAAGATTGTCGGGATCCACAGTACCTGGGCCACTGGCCCCAGCCGCTCCGGCACCAGGAACCAGCATACTTGGAATGACTGAAAATCAGTTTCAGCCATTTCTCGCAGCCACGTGAAATACAAGGCAAAGAAATGTCCAACGACTGTAGGCAAAGGAGCCCGACACATACAAAGGAGCTGAAGATAAGCTACGAATATTCTTAGCACAATGGGAAGGATATTTTGCTGTCAAAGGGTATGGAGATCAACATAATGAGATCAAGATTCCATATGTGGAATCTCTGCTCAGAGGACTCGCGGGGCAATGGATCATGCCTTTCCAAGATGGAAGGAAGCAGAGGGAATGAGTCACATATGAAGAGTTCAAGGTGACACTCTTCGAACAATTTACAGATCCCAACGCCAAAGAAACAGCAAGATGAAAGCTAGAAAAACTCCAGCAAGGAAAACAAACATTTTCAGCATACTGGAGCGAATGCTGACTATTGGAATACGAGGCCGAGTTTGATGATGCTACTCTCCACATGATCCTCCTGAGAAACTGCAGCGAGAGACTCCGAGAGGCATGGGGAATCTCTGACCTGCGCTATACGAAAGCCGAAAGATTTACAAGATGGGCAATAGATAAAGAAAGCAAATTGAACATGGTTCGAAGCAACTTGGAAAACACTATAGCAAACAGAGTGGTCCAATCATCCAGGAATGTGGATGGGACCTTCAAACTACAAGCACCGCAAGGAGAAAGTAGAGCATTACCAACAGGCGAGCCAATGGAGTTAGACAAATCAACAGCAGGACCGGCTCTGAAGCTGTCTAAGGAAGAGTACGCCAGAAGAATGAATGGGAAACTCTGGCTACAGTGCGGAAAAGCAGGACATCGGATACGAGAATGCAGAAGCCGACCGGACAACGGATACCACGGAAACAGAGCTGCTGGACATAATCGTTTCCAAAATGAAAAAAAGAAGTAACATCAGCGAAATGATAGCAGAAGATTAACCAGCGGAAAAGGACGAGGGTCCCAAGTAAATGGTGGTCTGGGAGACCGAAGATGTGGACTTGGAAAACCCATCAAATTAGTAAACTACTACACGGCACTACACACACAAAGAGGGGAAGCAGATGGAGATCACGTGATGATCAAAACGAAGATATACAATGAAGAAAACAAAGAAACAACAATATATGCGATGCTCGACTCTGGGGCCACAGAAGACTTCATCGACAAAGCAATATGCGACAAATACGGCCTCCATACCAAACAAGCGAAGAAAGCAAGACAAGTCTACTTAGCGGATGGAAAACCCAGCGCTATAGGTCCTATAACCCATACGGTGGCAGTATCTATGGACATTGACAGCCATAGGGAAACAGTAACCTTCCAAGCAGCAGATCTGAAAAAGCATGAGATAGTCCTAGGGATGCCATGGTTACGAAAACATAATCCGACGATCGATTGGAACAAGAACAAGGTGACCTTTACAAGCGAAATATGTGCGACACAATGTCTCAACAGTTCCCCTGTGGTCTACTCAACACCAATACGGGAAGCGGAAGAAGAAACTTTGCATGCAAAGTTCGCCGAGATGCCGCAAGATAAGAGAGTCCGGATACAAAGGCAGGACCAAGGGGCAAAAGTGCCTACGAAGGGTTCCAAAGGAACCGCAGGGCATAACCTATACGCCAACGATGGAATCAAGATACCGGCAAACGGGCAGGCAACTATAGTGACAGGAATAGCAATTGGACTCCCAGAAGGCACCTATAGACGAATAGCACCCCGCAGTGGTCCAGCAGTCAAGCATCGGCTCATGACCATTGCAGGGGTGATCGACGTCGACTATACAGGTGAAATCAAAGTGGTCCTGACCAACCAATCCCAAGAGGACTACCAAGTCCAGAAAGGCGATCGAATCGCACAGTTGATAATTGAGAAAATCAACCAAAAGGATCTGCATGAAGTAGATCAACTGGAAGAAACCACAAGAGGAAAAAAGGGATTTGGAAGCACAGACCATAACCAGCTCGATACAACAAAAAGAATTGAGATCAAAGAGATCTCAGCACAAGCCTTTGGACGGTACTATCGAAGAGGAGATACCACAAGAATTCTCAAATGGACATACGAAGACAATAAAGCAGTTCTAGCAAAAATCAACATCAGCACAGAGCTAGCAATCCAGGACAAGAAATACCAGAGCAAAAAAGGATGGAAAGAATTGGTTCCAAAAGGATATCACCAATTCACAAATCTATTACAAGAAGAGGAAGCTACGGAGCTACCACCTCGAAGACCAGGAATCGATCATGAAATCTCCCAGGACAAAGATGAAAAAACGGGACAGACAAAAGAGATTCCCTACAAGAAGTTATACCCCCTAGGAGAAGCAGAGGTTGAAGAACGTAGGAAGTACATTGAGCAAAACCTAAAGCGAGGATGGATCAGAGCCTCTTTCGCGTCATGAGGATCCCCAATACTATTCGTCAAAAAGAAAGATGGAAAAATGAGACTTTGCATGGACTACAGAGCCCTCAATTCGGTTACCAAGAAAGACCGATATCCACTACCCTTGATTGGAGAAGCACTGGACAGACTACGTTCAGCAAAATACTTCACCTAACTCGACATCAAAGACGTATACCACAATATACGCATGAAGGCAGGAGATCAATGGAAGACTACATTCGCCTCAAGATACGGAATGTTCGAATACTTGGTTATGCCCTTCGGGCTAACCAACGCGCCGGCTTCGTTTCAGAAATGGATCAACAAAGTACTTATTAAGTACCTCAACATATATTGCATCATATACTTGGACGATGTACTCATATACTCGGAAAACATACAACAGTAAAATGATATCAGCAATATCATGGCCGCATTACAATGATTGGGAATGAAGATCAAACCAACAAAATGTGAATTCCATAAGGAAGAAACAGAATACCTCAGATTTATCATCAATCGAAATGGGGTCCAGGTTGATCCGGTTAAAACAGCAGCCATATGCGATTGGGCCAAACCGAACAACAAGACAGATGTTCAATGCTTTGTGGGATTCTGCAACTTTTATCGAAGGTTCATAGAGGGATTTAGCAGGCTTGTACAACCACTCTATAACCTAACAAAGAAAGACAAGAAATGGGAGTGGGGAGAAAGCGAACAAAAAGCATATGATGCAATATGAACGCATCTAACATCGGTACCCATACTGGTTCATTTCAACACGAACAGAAAGACAATAATCGAAACGGATGCCTCAAAATAAGTATGCTCAGGCATACTATCGCAACAATGCGACGATGGAAAATGGAGGCCAGTGTCCTATCGATCCAAAATAATGACCCCTGCAGAGTGCAACTACAATGTTGCAAACAAAGAACTGTTAGCAATAGTTCAAGTATTAAAAGAACGGATAAGATACGTTTCGAACAACGACCATCCAGTCTGAGTTCTAACCGACCGCAAGAACCTGGTACAGTTCATGACTACGAAAGAACTGAACAACCGCCAGATAAGATGCATGGAACACCTCAGCAAATACAACTTCAAAATCGAATACCGACCAGTCAAAGAGAGTGGAAAACCAGATGCTCTCACAAGGATTGCAAGCGACAAACCACAAACGAAAGAAGACAAACGAATCAAATAAAAAACAGGAACACTATTAATAAAAACCTACTTTGAGGCAATGGAGGTTATCCAATTCACATCAACGGAGGAAAGAGGAATTGAGAACGCAAACGAGAAAGACAAAACAATTCAGACAATAAGAGAAGCCTTGGAGGATGGAAAAAAAGAGATGAAAGGAATTGCTCTAGGTTTATGCCAATGGAAGGATGGAAATATGTGGTACGACGGAAAACAATGGATCCGAGAAGAAGAGGAGATAAGGACAAATATCATACAACAACACCACGATATCCGAACAGCAGGACACGGAGGAACGGCTAAAACCGGTGAATTCATTGCGAGGTCATTCTATTGGCCTGAACTGCGTGAAGACTTCAAAGGATATGTCAAAAACTGCGACATATGCCAAAGGATGAAAACGGCTAAACACGCACCTTATGGATTACTAAAATCAAACAAAGTTCCCGAACAATCATGGGAAACAATTACTATGGATTTCATCACGGATCTACCAGCATCAGAAAATTGCGATAGCATCCTGGTCGTCGTGGATCATCCGACCAACATGAGCTATTTCATTCCGGTTAGAAAAGATATCAACACGAGGGATTTTATACAAACCTTCTTCAGAAAGGTTTTCCGACTTCATGGCCTACCCAAGAATATCATCACTGATCAAGGAACACTATTCACATCTGGACTATGGAAAAAAGTAACCGGAGAAAAGGGAATACAAAACAGAATGAGCACAGTGTTCCACCCATAAATGGATAGACAAACGGAACGAGTAAATGCGATACTCGAACAATATTTTCCGGCTTATGTCAACTATCAACATGATGATTGGTACAAGCTGTTATCGATGGCCGAATTCGGATACCACCATGGAAAGCAAGAAACTAGCGGCACCACATCATTCTTTACGAATTACGGAAAACATCCACAAGGTCTGACCACATATCATACGATTAATGATGTGATACCGGAGAAAGCGGATATGGGAAAACTACACGAAACCTTACAATACGAGATGAGTCAAGTACAACAACAGCAAAACGAATAATACGATAAGCACCGAAGACCGGATCCGAACATACAACCGGGAGATATGGTATGGCTAATACCACGCAATATCCATACTACACGACCATCAAAGAAACTGGACCACAAGAAAATCGGACCCTTCAGGATATTGGAAAAAGTGGGCAGCCGAGCTTATAAACTCGACCTTCCCCCCACAATTCGAATACACAATACAATCCACATCTCACTCCTCGAATTACACAACGACAATAAGTTTCCTTCAGAAACACTTATTCCTCCCCCTGCAATCGAACTCGATAGAGAATCAGAATACGAGCCCGACAAAATAGTCGATTCCCGCTTCTTCCACAGTCACCTTCAATACTGCGCTTAATCGACAGGATATTGTCCTGAAGACGATAAAACCTGGTACTTCGTACACAACTTTGAAAACGCACAAGATGCCATCTCAACCTTCCACCAGCAATACCCAGGCAAGCCCGGCCCAGGTGACGATCACGTTCAACCAAGACAAAGGCGAGGGAAAGACTCCCGCGCCATTGCAGCAACACGAGGGCTGGGGCGATAGCCCCCGCCAAACTGCACCCACCAGCCCTGAATACTCATTCATGGGGCCAACCGACGAAAAGCTCAAGGAAAGGGAAAGACAAGCACAGCCTGACGCCATGTCAGGGAGGGTATACTACGATGACGGTTGCCAAACACACTTTGGCGACAAAGAAGGCTGGGGATGGTTCCCGAGGGAATGTCGAAAGCGTGGCCCACACCCGGACCACGTTCTGAAGCTTTGGCAACAATTATTCAGAAACGGGTGCATGATGCACAGGGCACAGAAGCTATCTGCGGGATACTACCCGCAGAAGGATGGAAGGAGAAAAGAGTTGGAAGGAGAAGATGCCAGAAAGGTATGGGCCGCGAGGACGCAGTCCAGGGAAGGAGGGGCCCAAAACTCCTCTGCAGACATGGAACCGGATGTCAGAAGCCTACACAGGCAGATCCGGGAACTCCAAGAACAACAGGGCCAAGCCGAGGCCACAATTTTGGCAAACGACAAAACGATTGCGGAGCTAAGACAGCTGAACGACAATCAGCGGCACACGATCGAAATGGCGAACCTGACTCTGGAATCGGTGAGGGTCAAATAGAGGACAGCAGACGAAAAGTTCCACAAGCTGAGAAGGACCATGCACTCGGCAGGACGGGAAATATTGAAACTGGGAGAAAAGGCCTGACAGGACTCAGGCTTAGGAGGAGGGGAGCTAATGTCACGAATGTGGCTTAGCGACAAAAGGGTTTTCACGTGACGCATAGTTATGAGTCACAGGTATGTTATTGTTTCACACATATGACTCATTAGGGTTATATGATTTGTTATATGTGGGATTTGTGATGCTTTCGCACATAGCTCAAGTATGAGTCATGGGACATGCGCCTGACAAGTATGCCTTGCGAGTATGCCTTGCGGGTAAGCCTTGCGCATATGATTTATGTTTTGCACATGACCTCATTATGAGGTCATGGGTTTCGCGCATATGAATCAGTCGAGTCATATGACTTGTTTATTGCATTATGATTGGTTTATGAGTTTTGTACATGACCTCGCTATAAGGTCATGGGTTTTGAGCATGTGATCACTTTGGTCACATGACTTGTTTGTTATGATTTGGTTTCGCACATGTGACCACTTTAGGTCACATGACTACAGGCGTGAAGAATACTCTATAAGCAGGCCGATGAGGCTGAGGAAGATAGGTTCTTCACACTTTGTTCTAAGTACTTTTCCTACTTATTACTTTAACGAATATAAAACACCTTCACGATCTTTATCTTTATTGCAACGTTATCATTACGCCAAGAAGTGTTCGTCACGAAGACGAGTTAGAGAAAGCTTACGATAGGCGTTTCCGATAGAAGAAAAAGGTCTTGTATTATCGGTAACGTAGGCAGAGGCCTAGAGCTATCGTAAGACAAAGAAAGAAGAAGACAGAAAAGCTAAGTATCGTTCTCGGTTGCCAAGAACTAACAATCTAAAAAGGGGATCATTACATGCCGTGTAGTAGTTCGCTAACTTGATGGGTTTTCCAGGTCCACATCTTGGGTCTCCCATACCACCATTTACTGGAGACCGTCATCGTTTTCTGCCGGTGAATCTTCCGCTATCATTTCGCGGATATTGCTCCTTTTTCGATTTTGGAACTGATTATTTCCAGCAGCTCTGTTTCCTTGGTATCCATTGTTGAGTCAGCTTCTGCATTCTTGTATCCGATGTCCTGCCTTTCTGCACCTTAGGCAGAGTTTCCCGTTCATTCTTCTGGCATATTCTTCCTTAGACAGGTTCAGAGCAGGTCCTGCTCTTGATTTGTCTAACTCTACTGGCTCGCCTGGTGGTAAAGTTGTACTTTCTCCACGAGGTGCTTGCCGTTTGAAGGTCCTGTCCACATTCCTGGATGATTGGACCACCTAGTATGCTATAGTATTTTCTGAGTTGCTTCGAACCATGTTTAATTTGCTTTCTTTCTCGATTGCCCATCTTGCAAATCGTTCGGCTGTAGTATAGCACAGGTCAGAGATTCCCCATGCCTCGTGGAGTCTCTCGCTGCAGTTTCTCACTTGGATGATGTAGAGAGTAGCATCATCAAACTCGGCCTCCTATTCCAATAGTCGGCATTCGTTCCACTATGCCGAGAATGTTTGTTTTCCTTATTAGAGTTTTTCTAGCTTCAGTCTTGCTGCTTCTTTGGCGTTGGGATCTCAGAATTGTTCGAAGAGTGTCGCCTTGCACTCTTCGTATGTGGCCCATTCCCTCTGCTTTCTTCCATCTTGGAAAGGCATGATCCATTGTCCTGCAAGTCCTCACAGCAGGGATTCCACATATGGAATCTTGATCTCATCATGTTGATCTCCATATCCCTTAACAGCAAAATATCCTTCGAATTGGACTAAGAATATTCGTAGCTTGTCTTCAGCTCCTTCGTATGTGGCGGGCTCCTTGGCTTTCGGTCTTTGGACATTTCCTTGCCCTGTATTTCGTGTAGCTGCAAGAAATGCCTGAAACTGATTTTCAGTTATTCCAAGTATCCTGGTTCCTAGTGCCGGAGCGGCTGTGGCTAGTGGCCCATGTAGTGCAGATCCCGATATTCTCTCGGGTCGTGGAGTTCCTGCTGGAGAGCTATCGACTGGTGATCCTTTCTCTGGGGTTACTGGGCTTGCTGCTCTCGTGGGTTCTGCTGAGACATGATCTAAGGCATCGCTGAATCCTCCTAGGTTAATGTTTTGATCGTCGATGTCGATATCTCCTTCCATGTCTGGATTGAAGGATGCCATCTTGTATCATTTGGCATCACACTTAGGACGCTTTATAATGTAACGATCCCTCTCTGGATAGTTAGTTCTTGGCGATGGGGAATGATACTTCTCTTTCTATCTTCTTCTTTCTCTGTCTTACGATAGCTCTAGGCCTCTGCCTAAGTTACCAATAGTACAAGACCTTTGTCTTCATTCGAGAACGCCTATCGTAAGCTTTCTCCAACTCTTCTTTGTGCAGGACTTTTCTCGGCGTAACAATAACATTGCAATAAAGATAAAGATCGTAAAGATGTTTTATATTCGTTAAAGTAATAAGTAGGAAAAGTACTTAGAACAAAGCCTGAAGAACCTATCTTCCTCGGCCGCATTGGCCTCCGTATATAGTATTCTTCCCGCCCATAATCATGTGACCTAAAGTGGTCACATGTGCGAAACCAAATCATAACAAACTAATCATGTGACCAAAGTGATCACATGCTCAAAACCCATGACCTTATAGCGAGGTCATGTATAAAACTCATAAACCAATCATAACGCAATAAACAAGTCATATGACCTGACTCAGTCATATGCACGAAACCCATGACCTCATAATGAGGTCATGTGCACAACATAAATCATATGTGTAAGGCTTACCCACAAGGCATACTTGCAAGGCATACTCGTTAGGAAAGTCCGACACATATTGTTTTATTGAAAGCCAGCACT
>NW_003298977.1:0-28950 GCF_000151645.1 Tuber melanosporum
ATTTGAGTAACGATGGCGACACTGGAAATTGTAAGATAAAGTCCAGTGATATTGACAACCATACTGCAAAATGAGTTTGTAATAGTTGTAAAAGCCAGTATCTCCTGTGTCAGAGTGACTTGTTATGTTGACATTTATCACAGGATTATACATAATTGCTGATCCATTCTGATAGTCATTTTCTTTAGAATTCATATATAATAATCTCAATTGTCTTTTCTTGTCTGAAATGTCCGGCTATCTTTGTATCATAATATCCTTCTGAAATCTTAGTGTATAGGACTTAGTCATTCTGAACAAACAGTCAATTCTTATATTACCCCAGATTGTCTATTAAAATCCACTTCTTGGACAATTCCTTTCTATCATTTTGGAGCCTTTTTAATTCCTCATAGCATCCTAGCTAGTCTCTATTATCTCTTGTAGCCATAAGGGTTTGTGATATGAATTCATGTTGGAACTTTTTCATGAATTTCTGCTTGGTTGTTGTGCTAGATATTAATACCTTTTCCAGGATATTCTCAATATTATACTAAGTAGTATTCTCAGCTGCCTATCCTTCTTGATAACACATAACCGATTCTTATTCCTTGATAATTAATCCTCTTGTGGCAATGTTGGTACTATCAAAACCTTATGTTCCTCTTTTGGTCTTTTCCAATTCATCAACTTCCATCTTGTCCAAAGTGTTGATTTTTTCCCAGACAAGTTGTGCCATTTTTTCACCTTCATGGATTTGACAATCAATATCCATGTAATTGTATATTAAGACTTTAAGTTCTGTCCAATTGTTCCTATCTATTATCACCTCACCAACAGAGATTCTGAATCGTACTGCAAGGTGCTATGGACTACCACTTATCTATATGTTCCTACTAGTAAGCCGATGACTAACCCAGTATCTAATAATGCTTGTTCTCACTTAGGGACAATTATATTGTTCATGGCATAAAGGTTATACTCACCTGCCATTCTTGATCATTTTGTAGGCAATCTTACCATAAGGTTCTAGTATATTATTCAGATATATTTATCAGAAAAACTTTTCTCTGACATAAATGCCAGGTCTTTGTCATCACATCAGCCTAATACTACTTTTCCTTCCCTAACTTTCTGTTCTCTTTCTAGCACCCAAAGCATTAATTAAAAATGTTCTGAGTTTTAAATAATTTGCTTATAATGCATAGCTCCATACATGGGATAGTACTCTGGCAGTCTACTTAGGGTATTTGATTTTCTGCTCCTAACTCTGGGTTGGTAAACAATATTAAAATTATATTCTGCTAGTTTCTGGGCCTATCAGATTTGGTGTCCCCTCCAAACCTTTGAGGTAAGAAACTCTTGTAGGTTCTGATAGTCAGTATAAACCGTTACTGGTATTTCTGTTCCTACTAAATATTGTTTCCATTCCTTGAATGCTTCTAGAATTGCTAACAATTCTTTGTTGTGTATTTCTTAGTTCCTCTCAGCAGAGTTTAACATACACAAGTGCAAAGCACCTTGATGTAGTCTTTTTTACTCCAAATTATAACCATATTTATCCAAGTGCAAATTCACTAGCATCTGTCTCTGTAACACTATTTTGTTCAAAATGAAAATTTTGTAGAATGGGCACAGTGATAAAATCAAGTTTCAAATCTTCGAGTACTGATTCTTGTTCGGTGCTCCAAAGGAAAACCTTAGTACTTCCTTCCAATATCTCAGTAATCAATTCGAAAATCACAGAGAAATTCTTTTTGAACAATCAGTAAATGGTTGTGATGCGAATAAAAACCTGGACATCTTTTGCTAACTTTGGTGGCTTTCACTTCTATACTGACTCAACTGTCCTAGCACCCATTGATACTCCTTCGACTGATATTACCTCTCTGAGGAATTCCACTTCCTATATGTGAAGGACTGATCCTTATAAGAACATAGCCAATAGGTAGTCTGCTAGTGTTTGCAAGACTTGTCTCACCAGTTGAACCTGTACTTGGTTATTCTTTTGAGAATATAAGAATGTTGTCCAAATAACAGACTACACTGTAGTTAAAATATTCTTGGAAGACTTGATTCACTATATCTTGAAAAGTTGTAGGGGTATTAGCAAGTTTGAATGGCATTACTTTATATTCATTGTGACTGTAACAAGTTCTAAAAGCTGTTTTCTATTGATAATCTTCTTTGATTAATATTGAATGTTAACTGTTGTTCAGAAAAGATTTTAGTGCCTTGTACTTGATCTTTTAACTATGACATTAATGGTAACAAATGTCTATTCAATACCGTAATTTAGTTAACTTTTTGATAATCCACCACTGATAAATGTTTACTGTCAGGTTTCAGAACAAATAGTATGGTTGCTCCCACAGGCATTTTGCTTTATGTAATTTTTCCTTAATATATTATTTGTTTAAGGTATTCCCCCAATTCAGCAAGCTGTTTCTCAGAGAGAGGCTATATCAGGCCATACAGTCGTTTAGCATCAGGTACCATTTTAATTTCATAGTCTAAGGTTCTTCCTCACAGTAACATTATATGGTAAGAATATGTCTTTATAATGCCAATATTGCTGAGCTAGTGATCCCAAAACTATCATATCTGGATTTTCTCTTGTACCGATCCTCTCAATGTAGGCCGCCTTATCAACAAAAACAACTGTCTCATTGTATTTGAACACATTGACAATTTCCTTATCTTCTTTGAAATATTTCTTGCAGTACTTCCCATTGAAGCATTACTGTTCTGTGTTGTCAACATACGTGATGGTATGTTCGTCATAATACCAGCTAAAAGGTATGATTATCCCATAGGATCCTTGTTCTGCTATTTTATAATTTACTTTAGAGAGATGTTGAATTCTTCCAATTGCTAACCTGCAAGAGTGGGTATAAAACTTCCCTCTGGAGACTGCAGGTGTTCCATCAAATCTATAAATTTTGACCACATCCAGTTATTCTGTAAAGGGCAAATGATACTTTTGTACAAACTATTGATTGATTATAAATATATTTAAATAGCAGTTTAAATGGACATTAATTTTTTATTGCCTATGATTTCTAAAGAGGTCAGCATCAGCCTCAGGACATGTATATCTTTTAGGTAAAAATGAATGAAGTTTATATCTGTAACGATCCCTCCTTGGATGGTTAGTTCTTGGCGATGGAGAACAATACTTCTCTTCTTCTTCTTTCTTTGTCTTATGATAGCACTAGGCCTCTACCTACGTTACCGATAGTACAAGACCTTTGTCTTCTATCGGAAACACATATGGTAAGTTTTCTCTAACTCTTCTGCATGAAGAGTTCTCCTTGGCGTAATGATATCTTTGCAATAAAGATAAAGATCATAAAAGTGTTTTTAGATTTGTTAAAGTAATATGTAGGAAAAATACTTAGAATTCAATCTAATTTTATTTAAACTCGTATCACCAACACTGGCATACGACGAGCCCCCACAGGCACAGGGATACCACTAACCAGTATACCACTGATTCTAAGCTAACTAAGTCTATGGCCCCGCACCTGCCATCCCCGAGTCATACCCGCACGAGAACTAATTACAAGACCATCAAATAACCCAGCGCCCGCCCCGGTCCAAGTCCATAGCCCCTCTGGCATAAAGCCAACCAGCACTAAGTGTAGCCAAAGCCGAGCAAACAACCGACCCAACCAGGTTCCTCATCCAACAATCAAAAAAAAAAAAAAAAAAAAGAAATCACTACCATCCAGTCTAAATAGCGTCTCGCAATACCTCTACCATAGTAGAAAACAAAACAAAACACACAAACTAAAACTACAGGCGACACAATGGCAGAGAGGAGGTAACTAACATGTCTACCTCTCGCGCCCACATGCCAGGCCGTTGACCCTATGAACCCACTTTGCCGGTTGCCTCTGAGGAGCATACCAGTGAGGAGGACCTGTACCTGCTGCCTGTTTCGGAAACAAAAACACTATAAACAAAGGAAATACTTAGAGGTGGTGACAGATCGTAAAGGTCAGTGGGGTTTATCTCCCACCCGTGGTGCCTTGTCCCCTCCTGCCATACCCAGAACCAAACTAAAGAAATCAAACAAACCCCACAAAACTCAGAACGCAAGACACAAACAAGTCCAACCAGGTGGTCGCAACCCACTATCCGCACAGGTGGCCATCAGCCAACTGGTCCATAGGGGAGCTTTACAGCACTCAGCAGCTTCGCCCAACAGCCCAAGCCAAACTGGAAACACTTAATTAGACCTCGCCCAGCCTGATGCAGGTCCGACTGGTACGCGCAGCTGCCTCTCCCCCCAAATCAGCCCCCTCAAGCACCACACACCAGGCACCGCAGAGCCAATCCAGCCCCCCCAGTCTCTCAGACAGATCAACTGTCCAATAGCCACGGGACAGCTAATACCTAGCCCCATCAAGTAGCCACTAGTCTTGGCCACCCAACAGAGCCCCATCCCCCAGCCTCATATAGCCCTACCGTCCAACCCAGCCAAACCAAAGTTCAAGCAAGTTGGGAAATGGTTAGGCAGAGCCAGCCTAAGCCAGCCCCACAGGTCCGGAAACTCTGACCAAACAAGGGGCAAGAGGGGCCCTCAACCAACGTGACAGGGAGGTGGAGGGCGAACGAACAGATGCAGACAAACAGAAGGTAGGCCCCACTTGCAATAGGTGAAGCCGCCAACCACAATCGACAACCGAACCACCCAAACCCACAGACAATGTGAGTGTCTGGCAGCCAATCATCCCATACCACATCAGGGAGCACTGAAAAACTGCACCAGGGGGTAAGTCTTTTCAGGATCAAAGCCATCCCCATGGAGGCGAGGAGGAGACACCTGACTGAATCATCGTAAATGCGGTAAGGACAAAAACTCCAAGGGAATGGCGATAAACAACATCAGAGAATTCCGGCTGTAGAAACAAAAACGTAACGAGAAGGGGCTGGGCGGGTACTGTCCTGCCACCTGAGGAATGATGCGGCCGGTATGATGAGCTGAAATTTAGGAAGGTCAACAGTCTAACCCGAGAGTGTTTTGTATCGTGAGAACTAAGAACTCCATTAAAACCCAACAAGAAACATCAGCTGGTCCAGAGAACGATACAGGTGATCACCCCAAACACAAGGTTCAATCCCCTCAATCGAACACAAAACCTGCAAGTAGATGATAGACAGGAAGCCGAAGAGATTTTAGCGAAAGGGGCTTGTAAGCAAACGTGCTGAATAGCTCGAAGTACAAGCATCGTGACATAGCCAGCAGGCAACGAAGCGAGAAGCAAACCAGTAATCCACTACACAACACCTAACAGACCTCAATACCAAAGACCCCAGAAACTACTGAGTGAACCCAGATATCTCCCCCTGAATCCAAGGTATCAAGACCCATCATGAGTGTGAAAGAAAATGTCGGGGCGAAGCGACAGCAAGGACAGGGAAAAGTACTTAGAACAAAGCATGAAGAACCTATCCTCCTCAACCGCATTGGCCTCCTTATATAGTATTCTTCCCACCTGTAGTCATATGACCCAAAGTGGTCACATATGCGAAACCAAATCATAACAAACTAGTCATGTGACCAAAGTGGTCACATGCTCAAAATCCATGACCTCATAACAAGGTCATGTGCAAAACTCATAAACTAATCATAACACAATAAACAAGTCATATGACTTGACTGAGTCATATGCATGGAACCCATGGCCTCATAACAAGGTCATGTGTGAAACATAAATCATATGCCCAAGGCCTACCCGCAAGGCATACTTGCAAGGCATACTCGCCAGGCGCACTCCCATGACTCATATTTAAGCCATGTGTGAAAGCATCACAAATCCTACACTTAACAAATCATATGACTCGAATGAGTCATATGTGTGAAACAATAACATACCTGTGACTCATCACCATGTATCACGTGAAAGCCTTTTCCTCGCCAAGCCATATTTGTGACATTAGCTCCTCTCCCCCTAAGCCTGAGTCCCATCAGGCTCTTTCCCCAAGCTTTAATAGTTTCCGTCCTGCTGCGCGCATGGACCTCCGAAGCCTATTGAACTTGTTGTCCGCTTCCTTCCATCTTACCCTCACCGTTTCCAAGGTGAGGTTCGCCATCTTGATTGTGTGCCTCTAAACATCGTCCAGCTGTCGTAGCTCCACCATCGTTTTGTCGTTTGCCGAAATTGTGGCTTCAGCCTGACTAAGTTGTTCCCGGAGTCCTCCAATTTGCCTGTGTATACTCGTGGCATCCGGTTCCATTTCCTTTGATAGGCTTTGGGCTCTCCCCTCCCTGGGCCGCATCCTCGAGGCCCTAGCTCAGTGCCATACCGTGGCATCTTTTCATTCCAACTCTTTCTTTGTTCCATCTTTCCGCAGGTAGTATCCCACAGGGATTTTCTTCATCCTGTGCATCTTGCACGGATTGTGGAAGCACTGTTTCTAGTGCTTTAGGGCATGATCCAGACGCAGACCGAACTTTTTGTATTCTCTGAGGAACGATCCCAAGCCTTCCTTGTCCTGGTAGTGTGTGGGACATCCATCGTCGTAGCATACTATCCATGATGTGGCATTATGCTGTCCTTATTTTTCCCTTTCCGCTTTCCAGTATCCTGAATTGTCCGATTGTCTTCTAGTCCAATTGCTTTGATGGTCGCATCGTATGGATATTACGTAGTATTAGCTATATCATATCTCCCGGTTGTATGTTCGAATCCGGTCTTTGGTGCTTATCGTATTGTTCTTTTGGTCGTTGTTCTGCTTGACTCATTTCGTATTGTAATATTTCATGTAGTTTTCCCATCTCAGTTTTGTCCCGTATTATACCATTAATCGTATGATATATTGTCTGACTTTGTGGATGTTGTCCGTAATTCACGAAGAAGGGTGTCATGCCAATTGTTTCTTGCTTTCAATTTTTGTATGCGAATTCGGCCATTGATAGCAGTTTGTACCAATCATCTTGTTGGTAATTGAAGTAGGCCCGTAAATATTGTTCGAGTATCGCATTTACCTGTTCTGTTTTATCCATCCGTTTGCAGGTAGAACGGTGTGCTCATCCTGTTTTGTATCCCCATTTTTCTAGTCACTTTCTTCAATTGTCCTGATGTGAATAGTGTTTCACGATCGGTAATGATATTCTTTAAGAGGCCGTGAAGTCGGAAGACTTCTCTGAAGAATGTTTGTATAAAATCCCTCATGTCGATATCTTTTCTGACAGGAATGAAATGACTTGTTTTGGTCAGACGATCCACCACGGCCAGGATGCTATCACAATTTTCTGACTCTGGTAGGTCTGTGATAAAATCCATAGTAATTGTTTCCCATGGTCGTTTGGGAACTTCGTTCGATTTCATTAATCCATATAGTGCATGTTTAGCCATTTTTGTCCTTTGGCATATGTCACAGTTTTTGACATATCGTTTGACATCTTCGTACAGTCCTGGCCAATAGAATGACCTCATGATGAATTGTGTCGTTTTAGCCGTTCCTCCGTGTCCTGCCATTCGGATATCCTAGTATTGTTGTATGATATCTGTCCTTATCTCTTCTTTTTCTGGAATTCATTGTTTTCCATCGTACCACATGTTTCCATCTTTCCATTGACATAAACCCAGAGCAATTCCTTTCATCTCCATTTTTCCTTCTTTCAATGCTTCTCTTATTGCCTAAATTGTTTTGTCTCCTTCGTTTGCCCTCTCAATTTCCCTTTCCTCTGTTGATCTAAATTGGATAACCTCCATTACCTCGAAATAGGTTTTTGGTAATAGTGTTCATGTTATTTGTTTGATCTTTTCGTCTTCTTTCATTTGTGGTTTGTTGCTTGTAATGCTTGTGAGAGCATCTGGCTTTCCACTCTCTTTACCTGGTCAGTATTGGATTTTGAAGTTGTATTTGCTAAGATGTTCCATCCACCTTATCTGGCGGTCGTTCAGTTCTTTTGTAGTCATGAATGGGACCAGATTCCTATGGTCAGTTAGAACTCAGACAGGATAGTCGTTATTCAAAACATATCGCCTCCATTCCTTTAATGCTTGAACTATCGCTAATCGTTCTTTTTTCGCAACGTGGTAGTTACACTCTGCGGAGGTTATTGTCTTGGATCGGTAAGACACTGGCCTCCATTTCCCGTCTTCGCATTGTTGTGAGAGTATGCCTGAGCACACATATTTTAAGGCATCCATTTCGATAATTGTTCTTCAGTTTGGGTTGAAATAAACCAGTAAAGGTGCCGATGTTAGATGCGTTTGTATAGCATCATATGCTTTCTGTTCCACTTCTTCCAATTCCCATTTCTTGTCTTTCTTGGTCAAGTTATAGAGTGGTTTTGCAAGCCTGCTAAATCCCTCCATGAACTTTCGATAAAAGTTGCAGAATCCCTTAAGGCATTGAATATCTGTTTTGTTATTCAGTTTGGCCCAATCTCATATGGATGCCATTTTGACTGTGTCCCCCTTGACTCCACTTCAATTGATGATAAATCCAAGGTATTCCATTTCCTCTTTATGGAATTCGCATTTTGTAGGTTTGATCATCATTCCTGATCCTTGTATTATGGCAATGATATTGCTGATATCTTTCTGGTATTGTTGCATGTTTTCCGAGTAGATAAGTACATCGTCCAAGTATATGATGTAATATATGTTGTGGTATTTATTGAGTACCCTGTTAATCCATCTTTGGAATGAAACCGGTGCATTGGTTAGCCCGAAGGGCATAACCAAGTATTCAAATATTCTGTATCTCAAGGCGAATGTAGTCTTCCATTTGTCTCCTGCCTTTATGCGTATATTGTGGTATGCGTCCTTGATATCAAACTTGGTGAAGTATTTTGCTGACTGTAGTCTATCCAGTGCCTCTCCAATTAAGGGTAGTAGATATCGATCTTTCTTAGTAACTGAATTGAGGGCTCTGTAGTCCACACAGAGTCTCATTTTTCCATCTTTCTTTTTGATGAATAGTATTTGGAATCCTCCTGATGCGAGGGAGTCTCTGATCCATCCTCGCTTTAGGTTTCACACGATGTACTTCCTAAGTTCTTCGAGTTCCCCTTCTCCTAGTGGAAATAACCTCTTGTAGGGAATCTCTTTTGCTTTTCCCATTTTCTTGTCTTGGTCTAGCTGAATTTCGTAATCGATTCCTGGTCTTCAAGGTGGTAGCTCCATAGCTTCCTCTTCTTGGAAGAGGTTCATGAATTGATGATATTCTTTTGAAATCAATTCTTTCTATCTGTTTTTGCTTTGGTATTTCTGGTCTTGAATTGCTAGTTCCATGCAGATGTTAATTTTCACTAGGACCGTTTTCTCATCTTTGTATATCTATTTGAGAATTCCTGTTCTCTCTCCTCTTTGATAGTACCGTCCAAAGGCTTGTGCTGTGATCTCCTTGATCTCGATTCTCTTTGTTGTATTGGGCTGGTTTTAGTCCATGCTTCCAAATCCCTTGTCTCCTCTTGTGGTTTCTTCCAGTTGATCTACTTCGTGCAGATAGATCCTCTTAGTTGATTTTTTCGATAATCAACTGTGCGATTCGATTGCCTTTTTGGACTTCATAGTCCTCTTGAGCTAGGTTGGCCAGGACCACTTTGATTTCACCTGTATAGTTGACATCAATCACTCCTGCCATGGTTATGAGTTGATGTCTGACTGCTAGACCACTGTGGGGTACTATCATCCATAGGTGCCTTCTGGTAGTCCAATGGCTATTCCTGTTGCTATTGTTGCCAGCCCATTAGCAGGTATCTTGATTCCATCGTTGGCATACAGGTGATGTCCTGCTGGCCCTTTGGAACCCTTGGTAGGCACTTTTGCCTCTTAATGTAGTTTTTGTATCCAGACTCTCTTATCTTGCTGCATCTCGGCGAACTTTGTATGTAAAGTTTCTTCTTCTGCTTCCTGTATCGGTGTCGAGTAGACCACAGGTAAACTATTGAGACATTGTATCTCACACAGTTCGCTGGTAAAGGTCATCTTGTTCTCATTCCAATCGATTGTCGTGTTATGTTTTCATAACCATGTCATCCCTAGAACTATCTCATAGTTGTTGAGATCTGCTACCTGAAAGGTTGCCATTTTCCTATGACTGTCAATGTCCATAGGTACTGTCGCCATATGGGTTATAGGATTCATTGCGCTTGGCTTTCCATCTGCTAGGTAGACCTGTCTCGTTTTCTTCCCTTTCTTGGTCTAGAGGCTGTATTTGTCGCAGATTTCTTTGTCAATGAAATCTTCGGTAGCCCCCAAGTCAAGCATTGCCTGTATTGTTGTTTCTTCGTATTTTTCAATGTGTATCCTCATTTTGATCATTACATGATCTCCGTCTTCTTCTCTCCTCTGCGAATATAGTGCCGTGTAGTAGTTTGCTACTTTGATGCATTTTCCAGGTCCACATCCTGGGTCTCCCAGACTACCGTTTACTGGGCACCCTCATCACTTTCCGCCAGTGAATCTTCTGCGATTATTTTGCGAATGTTGCTCCTTTTTTGAGCTTGGAAGCACTTGTTTCCAGCAGCTCTTGTTCCTTGGTAACCACTGTCTGGTCAGCTTCTGCATTCTCGAATCTGATATCCTGCCTTTCTGCACCTCAAGCAGAGTTTCCCATTAATTCATCTAGCATATTCTTGCTTTGACTGGTTCAGAGCAGGTCCTGCCCTTGATTTGTCCAACTCCATTGGCTCACCTGGTGGTAATGCTCAACTTTCAACTCCAGCTGTTTGCGGTTAGAAGGTTCCGTCCACGTTCCTGGATGATTGGGCCACCCTGTGTACTATAGTGTTCTCCGAGTTGTTTTGAACCAGGTTTAGTTTGCTTTCCTTATCCATCGCCCATCTTGTAACTTGTTCTTCTGTTGTATAACTTAAGTCAGAGATTCCCCATGCCTCTCGGAGTCTCTCACTGCAGTTTCTTAGCAGGATGATGTAGAGAGTAGCATCATAAAACTAGGGCTCGTATTCCAATAGTCAGCATTCCTTCCAGTATGCCGAAAAGGTTTGTTTTCCTTGTTGGACTTTTTCCAGCTTTCGTCTTGCTGTCTCTTTAGCGTTGGGATTCCTGAATTGTTCAAAGAGTATTGCTTTGAACTCCTCGTATGTGACCCATTCCCTCTGTTTCCTTGAATCTTTGAAGGGCATGATCCATTGCCCCGCTAGTCCTCTTAGTAAAGATTCCACATATGGAATCTTGATCTCATCATGGAGTTCTCCATATCTCTTGACGGCAAAATACCCTTCGCATTGCGCCAAGAATATTCATAGCTTGTCTTTAGCTCTTTCATATATGTGAGGTTCTTTTGCTTTCAGACGTTGGATGTTTCCTTGTCCTGTGTTTCATGTTGCTGCTAGAAATGTCTGAAACTGATTCTCACTCATTCCAAGTATCTTAGTGCCTGGTGCAGGAGCGGCCGGGGCCGGTGGCCCAGGTACTGCTGTTCCCGACATTCTCTCAGGTCATTGAGTTCCTGCAGGAGAGCTATCGACTGGTGATCCTTTCTCTGGGGTTACTGGGCTTGCTGCCCTCGAGGGGTCTGCTGAAACGTAATCTCCGGTATCGCTGAATCCACCTAGGTTAGAGTTTTAATTGTCGATGTCAATATCTCCTTCCCTATCTGGGTTGATGGAGGCTATCTTGAATCGTCTAACGTCGCACTAAGTGATGCTTTGTAATATAATGATCCCTTCTTGGATGGTGAGTTCTTGGAGATGGGGAACGATACTTCTCTTCTTCTTCTTTCTTCATCTTACGATAGCACTAGGCCTCTGCCTACGTTACTAATAATACAAGACCTTTGTCTTCTATAAGAAACACCTATCGTAAGTTTTCTCTAACTTTTCTGTGTGAAGAGTTCTCCTTGGCGTAACGATATTGTTGCAAGAAAGATAAAGATCATAAAAGTGTTTTTAGATTTGTGAAAGTAATATGTAGGAAAAGGACTTAGAATTCAATCTAATTTTATTTAAACTCATACCGTCAACACCAGCATACAACGAGCCCCAGGGTCGGGCCCCAGGTTGTTGTATCCTGGATACCACTAACTACAAACTAACTAAACCTCCAACTCCTTACCTCAAACATGCCCATGCCATGCCCTGCCACGAACACTAAATACAAAGCCCTCAATGGTAAAGAAATGTCCTCCTCAGCCCAGCCTACCAGCCAGCCAAGTTACTCGTACAAAATACAAAAATTCCACTACCACTACCAGAATGTGACCCTGCAAAAACCTCCTCCACAGTAGAAACCCACCTGAGCGCCCCCACTCAATGATCCTGGGACACCCCACCGACCGCCCCGACACCGGTCCCCATTCCCAAACAAAAGAATCACCCAACTCCCAAGTGCATAGACCGGAGGCAAAACCGACTTACCGGGTGAAAGGCTCCCGAGCTGAGCGGGTACAAACCATTGTAAAGAATCAGGAGGGCAGCGTACCGGCAGCACAGCCCAAACTTCTCCATGGAACCAGCCAGAACGAGATAGTCCCCAAGCCGCCGGCACTTGACCGAACAAGCCCTGGTATTCAACTGTTCCTCTAACTTCTCAGCTCGCTCCGCAGGCGGCGAATCCTATGCGGACACTGTAGTAGCCGGTTTGCAGTAGCGAACTGGCAAAGGCGATAACCCTTCCAAGGCCGGGACAAGTGCCACAGGTGAGGTCTGGTCTTGTTTGACACAGCGCTTCTTGTTCTTCATCCTCATCCCACCCCCAGGTGCAGGTCTAGTCATACGAGTGAACGGGCCACCCTCATCACCACTCACCACCACAGGAGGGACGCCACTGGAGGCATTATCCCGACCAGCCACAGGCTTAGCCCTAGAGGACTCAGGCACCTGCCCCCCTGAAGGGGGTGATACCGCTGTGGCTGGTGTCACCACACCAGCATCCACCCCACCCAAACCTTGAGCAAGCGCCTCAACTGGCCCCACCGAATCAGGAACCGGTCCACCCATACCACCAACTACAACCGAAGCTGCCGGAGGGGCTACGATAACCAGTGGCACAACATTCGCCCGAGGGAGCTCCTCTGCTAGATCCTGAGAACTCTCAGGGTCCAGCCCACCCCCCCCAACCGAGACTACCGTAGTAACCGAAGCGACCGAGGGGATAGGCGAAGACGGGATAACCATGGGAAATTCAGCCACCACAATCATGAGATAACCATGATTAATAGCATGTTTATTCTCGAGGGCAGCCGACAAGGCGGACATCTCTTTCTCAGCGCGATGAAATCACGGAGAAAGGACGGAGATGTGATGCCGAAGCCGAGAGACTTGGGCCTCTATGACGTAGTTCTTCTCAACGGCATGAAACAGAACCACCCACGAACGTAGAGTGGACGTGGCAGAGAGGGTGGAGGCTGACTTAGCCATTGCCACTGTGAAGAGGCACCTGTAGTGAACAACCGAAAGGATAGGTAGTAGGAAGAAAAGACGTCCAGCAAAGGAAGGAGGAGGTATAACAACAAAGTTCCTGAAAGGTGTTCGAAGTTAATGACTTGAAGCCTATCATGAGATAGAAGTCAAGGGCTCTGATTGAATTGACACCGAACCTTCACATCTGACACAGGTTCAAAGAAGGAGGAAAAGTACTTAGAAATCAATCTAATTTTATTTAAACTCGTACCACCAACACTGGCATACGACGAGCCCCAGGGCCAGGCCCCCAGGTTGTCGCATCCCGGATACGACGAACTACGAACTAACTAAACCTCCAGCCCCACACCTTAAACATGCCTGCGCCATGCCCTACCATAAACACTAAATACAAAACCATCATCGGTAAAGAATATCCTCCTCAGCCCAGCCTACCCACCAGCCAAGTTACCTGTACAAAATACAAAAGTTCTACTACCACCACGTAAATGCCACCCCACGATAACCCCCTCCACAGTAGAAACCCTCCCGAATGCCCCCACTTAATGATCTCCAGACATCCCCGCCAACCACCAGGCACCCTCCCCCAATTCCAAATAAAAGAAACACCCAAAACCCAAGCGCGTAAACCCAAAAGGAAAGCTGACTTACAGGGCGAGAGCTCTCTAGCCGAGGGGGTACGAACCATCGTAGAGAATCAGTGGGGCACCACACCGGCCACGCAGCTCAAAAACCTCGACGGAAGCAGCCAGGACGATATAGTCCCCAAGCGGCCGGCACTTGACCGAACATGCCCAGGTATTCAACTCCTCCACCAACTCCCCAGCCTGCTCCGCAGGCAGCGAACCCACCACGGACTCGGTAGCAGCCAGTTTGCGATAGTAAACCGGCGATGGCGATGACCCTTCTGAGTCGGGAAGAGGTGGCACAGGTGAGGTCTGGTCTTACTTGACCCGGCGCTTCTTGTTTCTCTTCCTCTTCCCACCTCCGGGCGCAGGTCTAGTAACAGGAGTGGACAGGCCATCCTCATCACCACCAACCACTACTTGAGGGATACCACTGGAGGCGCTTCCCCGACAAGCCACTGGCTTAGCCACAGAGGACTCAGGTACCTGCCCCCCCGAAGGGGGCGATACCACTGTAGCTGGTATCACCACACCAGGATCTACCCCGCCCACGCCAGGAGCAAGCACCTCTTTCAATCCTGATGAATCAGGAATAGGACCACCCACACCACTATCCACAACTGTAGCTGCAAGGGGGGCAGGGATAACTGCCGGCGCAACATTCTCCCAAGGGAGCTCCTCAGCTTGACCCTGAGAATTCACAGGGTCTAGCCCACCCCCCCCAACTGAGGCCAATGTAGTAACCGAAGCGACTGAGGGGACAGGCGAAGAGGGGATAACTGTAGGAGCTTCAGCCGCCAAAATCGTGACGAAACCACGAACAGTGTTGTATTCAGAGGCCAGAGTAGCTGACAAGGTAGATATCTCTTTCTGAGCGCGATGAAATTGCTGAGGAAGGACGGAGACGTGATGCCGAAGGCAAGAGACTTCCGCCTCTAGGGCGAAGTTCTTCTCGACAGCACGAGACAGAACCACCGACAAACATAAAGCAGATGTAGCGGAAGGGACAGAGGCTCACTTAGCCATTGCGACCATGAGGAGGCGACGTAAACAAACAAACGTAAAGATAGGTAACAGAAAGAAAGAACTTCCAGCAATTATAGAGGAGGGATTAACAACAATGCCCCAGAAAGGTGATCAAAGTTAAAGACTTGAAGCCTATGGTGAGATAGAAATCAAGGGCTCTGATTGGACCGATACCAAACCTTCACGTTCCGACACAGGGTGAAATAAGGAGGAAAAGTACTTAGAACCAAGCGTGACGAATCTATCCTCCTCGGCCCCACTGGCCTCTTTATATCGTGTTCTTCCCTCTCGTAGTCATTTGACCCAAAGTGGTCACATGTGCGAAACCAAATCATAACAAACTAGTCATATGACTAAAGTTGTCACATGCTCAAAACCCATGACCTCCGAACAAGGTCATGTGCAAAACTCATAAACCAATCATAATACAATAAATAAGTCATAACACAATAAACATATCATATGGCTCGACTGAGTCATATGCGTGAAACCCATGACTCCATAATGAGGTCATGTGCGAAACATATATCATATGCCCAAGGCCTACCTGTAAGGCATACTCGCAAGGCATACTCACCAGGCGCACTCCCATGACTCATATTTGAGCCATGTGTGAAAGCATCACAAATCCCACACTTAACAAATCATATGACTCGAATGAGTCATATGTGTAAAACAATAACATACCTGTGACTCATAACCATGTGTCACATGAAAACCTTTTCCTCACCAAGCCATATTCATAACAATATCATTAGGATTGTTTACTATTATTTTACAATTTTTATTTCGTCATTTTTGTGACAAGATGTTTGTTACTATACCAGTACAGTTTTGACCACTGAGGTATTTGGAGACGAACTGGGCAGCCGACTACCTGCTATTATTACCCGCTTCTGAGCCGTTCCAAGATCTTCCACATTTACTACCTGTAGAACCAATCTTTGGTATCTCTGACATAATCTATATATCATGGTAATAAAATCTTGGTACTTAGAACTACCAAACTGCTTATGTGAAAAGCTTTCTAGGCCTGCTAACTACTTTTGTTTCACTATACACAGTATCATCATTTTATTGAATACCTGTTCGGTACCAGTATAGCATCTAAAAAGTAGTATCTAAAGGTGAGGTCTAGAGCTTTGGTATTTATTCTTTTTATAGACTGAAGATGTACTTCTCTCATCTCTATAAATCCTTCATCTTAGCCCTACTATGGCTCCCTATTCAGTACCCATAGTTCTGTCCATTTCCTGTCTATTTTGTGGTCATTATCAGAGAACTTTTAGATTCTAGATCACATGCCTGACTAGTCAGATGAACATGCATTGGGTTATTAGAACCAAGCATGCAATACTTCCTTGGAAAGTACTGAGGTCCTGCCAATGCATACATTACTCTTTATTGATCCCTTGGCTTAACGAAGGGAACAGAGGTCCTCTTACTCAGGCCATACTTACAGGATTGATTTCATCACTTTGGTACTGCTTTGCCATTGATTTTGATTCCTAGAGAATATATTACTTTTGCACTACTGGACCATGCTCATTGTCGGTACCATACAGGTCCTTTAGATTATTTCCTTATCGTTGGCTAATTCCTACAGCCAACTAGTTCTTCTAACTTGTCCAGCTTGTACAAGTTTTCCTACTGGTCTTAATGGTTTAATCAACCTCACTCTATAGTGTCCAATTCATAATGGCCTTCTGCTTACTAAGCTGGCCAAAACTAGAATGTTCCTCCAGCATGTCTTATAGGTGTGGCTTTTTTTTCCACTTCTTGTGCAATTGTTGTCTTCTTTTCTTACATCAATGGTACTTTACAAGATGCCTTGCCATACTTCAGACCAATTTGAGTATATTGTCTTGGCAGTTCCTCTCATTTTCTTTTTCAATCCATCCAACTTATGGTCCACTCATTTTCTTTTCCCTGATAGACTGCTGACTCATTTCATATAAGATTTTTTCTTTTGTAGTTTATCAGCCTGATTGTTTTTTTACAGTCTTTTCCTTATAGTCTTTGGAGGAACTACGCTTCTGGTTGAGATCACAAAATAATCTTTTCCAATACAGATGATCTTGCTCTGCTTGGCCAGCTTCTACAACAATGTTTTCACATTCTTTACCCATGTCCAAATTACAGAAACAAATGTAGGTAAGGATTCCTTGTAGTAAATCTTTCTCAACTGTCCTGCTCCCTAATTCACCTGTTATCTGGACTTCAAGATTAAGGTTATACATTATTTGGAAGTAGGCTGAGTCTGAATATTCTTCTTATATTTTACCTCCTTCATTTCTGGCAATTCCTGTGGGCCTTCTTGGAGTTGAGAGAATGCTTTTCCTATCTCATTTGAGAGCAGGCACTATTTTTGGAAATTCCTATTTTGAATCTCACCCTGTAGCACATCCATTTTTCTATGAGATCATATTTTATAAAGAGTTACTATTTTTCTCTTATTAAAGTTAAGTGCATAAATGACTCATTCTCAGTGGTCTCTCCCTCGAGGAGGATTTTGTTTAAAGTAGTTAATATATTATTGAAGCCAAATATACACCTTATGGTTTTTTTCTCCTTCGAAATGTGGCAGTACTTCAGCTAGCCATTTAACATCTATCCAGAATACTTCTGTAAGGAAATCAGTCATTTCTGAGTGTTCTGGAGTTATACCCCTGCGGCTTCGGTCTCGCCCACCACCTCTGCTTCCTTATCTTATGTCTTCTTTGTTATCATTATCATTATTACTGAGGTATCCTCCTCCATCTTTTCCAAGTAGTAGAGTTTCATCTGTAGTTCTTTCATGACCTAATTGAGATTTGGTGACCTGCTTGCCCTTATCTCCTTTGGTCAGTTGAGTATACTATTATTCCTCATTCTGGGCAGATTCTATTTGTATGCACTTATTATCCTCTGATTTCTTAAGAGGCATCTCCTTAGTCTTACCTGTTGTTAGGACCACTTGGCTTGCTTATTGAATCTTCTTAAGCTCATTTTGTAAGGTTTCATGTACCTCTTGTATTATATTTATCTTATTATAAATAATTGTATCTCTATTTTCGAAGGCTTTCTTTTCCAATTTGTTCTATTTTTTCTTCTTCCTCTTTGTTTCTTCAACTGCTTATTGTAGTAGAAGGTCTCTTTCTAGTATAGACTGGTGTAACTTAGTGGTGATCACTGTAAAATGTTCTTGTCTCACAGCTTGTTGTATTAAATATTTTGCAATTTCTCTTACTATTCTGTTGGGATAAAACGTTACCTCATCCTCCACTTATGGACCCTGCATTACTAGGATTCCAATGTCTTGGTCATGAATCTCCTTTTCTTCTGCAATTTGTCTTTCGATATCAAATAACTAGAGGGCATTTTCTTGTTGAGCTCATGTGAGCTGGTTGAACATCATGTTTACAGTATCAATAGTTGACGTTATATCTTTTAGAACATCTATTAATTACACTCAGACACTGGTGGCTAATTTTGCTAAATCAGTTGCTTGAACTCATCACCTTGGAGTAGCCAATATTAGGTGTATCATGATCTGATACCTAGGAACTACCATAAGTATGATAGCCCTACTCTGAATGGGAATTGCTGGTCTCCAACTTCTCCTTCCAGTCCAATGATGGGAGTATACATCCTATTATACATTTCGACCACAGTTGGGTCCTGTGATTATATTTCTATAAAATTGAAGTTCTCAGAATAAAACTGTATATATTACTGCCATCCGTCCGACCAGGTCTTGGTTGCTGGGTTTATAGCATTGAACCTTTGGCTGGGTCTGGGAAGTGGATGTAGGTAAGTCTGTCAACTACTCAGAGAATTACTAGGCTTCAAAGATGGAACAGCTTTGGCATGGAGTGTAAGAAAGGGACGTTTTCATACAATGATGGGATATTGAATCTTTGAGGATCTCTATAAAGAACCAATACATTCTCATCTACTTTGTAATAATTAGTAGTTTAGAACTCCGAGGGACTCTACTCAGGAAGCCAATAAATGTTGCAGAGTGTTAGAACTAGGTCCAAGGATGAGTCGTAATTGCGACAATAATTCTCCATACCAAACTGCAAATAAAGCCTTATTACCTATAACAACCAAGGGTAGTGGAGCGAGGGATTCTCAGCTAATCCAGTAGAATGACCTCCTGCGAATTAGTAGGAATTCATCCATAGTATATTTGTTAGTTGGATCATAAGTTATGGAGCTTTAAAGTCAGCCACCTAGGAAGATTGTATCTACCACTACTCTTACAGGTACAACCGATAGATGAAACTGATCATTTTATCAATTGGGAAGAGAATTGCAACCAGCACAGTTTGACTGGTGAACTAGACTATAAGTCTAATGACTTTAAAAATTAGTTAATTACTATTGGAAACAATTAGGTTTCTAATTAGCAAAATAGTAATTACCGAAAAGAGTTGATGGTTTTCAATATCTCCTAGTATTCATACTTTATAAGAATACCGGACATTGTAAGTTATATTAAAAGAAGTACATAATTTGTATGAGAGATAAATGTACTCTGCAAATGCTCAGATGCAGAATATAAATATCGAAGTACCTCCCATGCTTTTAGACATTATCAAAAAATAGAGAAAAGACCTTAGCAATACAAATTATTCTGATAATTCTTTATTACTTTAGGTTATTTTACTCTTAATTGTTATGAACAAAATGAGTAATCTTTTCAGCCTTCCTAGCTAACTCTCCATCTATAGAAACCAATTTCGATTGGGCTAGACAACTGTGAGTTTATATCAGTGGTCTCTGCCTAACAGACATCTGAGTAGAGCTATGCATACTTAAGGAAGAGGGTACTCTGGACAGAAACCTTCATCCTGAAAGACGTCATGGGGATCAACTGAGCACGTTATCTCCCTTACTCTCTATATCCATTTTGTCTTTATCCTTGTTAATTTTCGGAGGGTATGGTTTACTTATGTCTATATCTCTAAAGCTTGAATGTGGTTCTCTCATCTTTCTTAACTCTTGAGATACAAGTAGGGTTATTCTGCAATAATTCAATTGAAGTACCAATTTCTGGAACTGTGCCTTATGATTATAGTTGGCTTCTGGATAGATCATATTTCAGTAACTATATATTGATGACATATCAGATATTAAATCATCTTTCAGCAGGAGATGTATGTTATTATACAGCTACATAGTTTGAATATACAGTACGTACTTCCTCTAATATAAGTCTATAGTGGAAGGTACAGTAGGTAGAAAGTATTCAGAATCATATTGAAAGTATTCTATTATATCAATTCTGAAAGGTTCAGGTTCCTGTATTGAACCTCCTAAATTTGAGAAACAATAATACCAACAGTGATTTTCTAGTATGTTATCTAATGTCCTGTTGAATACCAGGTGAGCCTTGTTGACAAGATGAACTAACAATATAATGTTTGGTATTAGGTGGGAGCCAACTGTAATATACATTGAGAATACTTTGGCCAGAATTTTTAGTATAGACAGAGATTGTCTAGAAAGGCTAGGTAATGTTCTTTTCATTTATGACGACAAAGAACCTACTTTAAGAGGACTGCAAAGGTATTGTAATAATGATTAGTTGTAGAACAATTTTTTATATTATTAAGATCTCTTCTCTATTGTTTACTGATATCTGTAAAGCTTATAAGACACTTCAATATTTATATCCCGTATCTGAGTATTCACGGACTACTTCTAACTACTATACAACTAAGTACCTAACTTCTGTCTGTAAGCAATAGTCCTTAGTGTTAACAAGTATAAATACCATTTAATACTGAATTCTTTCATATCATATTCATACTATTTTATAATACAATCTTCATTGTCAGAAGATGTACTTTTATCTTCTATTCAATGGTTTCCGATTTATTGAGTCAAATAGTATTCTTTCTAAAAACATAGTCTGCTTAATTATTATTCCCTTCATCTCTTTGAATACAAAAAGTGGCTAGCTCATGTGTCAGGACCTATATACAATACACCTTCAATATAGAGTGTGCTAATCCTTCATGTCTACTACCTATTAGGTCTTCTGGGTCTGAACATCTTCCCCTCAGTCCACCTTTCCACCTAGAGAATCACCTCCAGACAGATCCTATTTCCAAGACCAACTAACATACAGCTGCCTTCAGAAAGGAATTGGTATTATCTCTCTCTCCTATGATCTTTATGGTACTTTAGAATTGTTGAGGATTATGGTGACCAAAATGTCCCATTACCTGCAGCCTATAATTAGAATACCTAACTTTGAAGCCAGGTAACTAAATGCACCTTCAGCAGATTTCCTCTGTTCTACTTCCTAGAGGTATGTAGAGATTCTCTCCTTCATATCCTGTGAAAATCTTCTGGTATGATAGATGGCTGCAATGTATATACTGTTATGAAGTAGGCTTCATTGAAAAGAAATTATAGTCATGGAACTCAACACTTTTCAATCTCACTATGAATGTGCAGGCCTCATAAGGCAACTAGAAAGGGTTGCTGGCAACTCCAATAAATGAGGATCTGAGCAAGGTTATCCTACTGAGAGGTCTGTGTACAGTTACCCTACCGAAGGGTCTGTGCACTCCCATATGCTTAACAGTAAATCTGCCTCGTATTCTCTTAACTGCCTTTTCATATCTGCATATATGTAATCAACATTACTCCTCATCAGAGTCTTAATAGAATTCCACTCATCTGACACTCCATATATCACTGCTGTAATCTCTGTCTCTTCTGAGAGTGGTATACACTAAATTACTGCAAGATCTACATACAACATGTCAATTTCCAAGAAATGGACCTTTTCTGTTCTATACTCCTTTAATGAAATTCTATCCAACTGGCCACAAATGTTCCTTCCACCTTCCTTAACTGAATCATTATACTTCAATCATATCTTTTCCCACAGTTCTACTTGATCATCGATCAACATGTATTCCAACTAGAGTTTCTCTGATAAACCCAAGCAAATGGTACCAATAGGACAATCATATTGTGTCCAATATACACAAATTTTACTGCTAATGGCATGTTGGATAGTATTGTCATCCATATCTATTGCAGCAGCAGGTTTGTCTTTTTCCCAAGCAACAATACACTAAACAGCATCTCTCTAAAGAGTGGATTTTATCTAGAGAGACTATTGCTAGTAATTGTCCTCCATAAGCTATGCAAATATGATTAAAGTGGTCAACATTGAGGATCTAAATGAAGAAACTAATCATAAATATGATAAAGGGAAATACGGTGATAAACGGAAGCTAAATTGAAAGTAACTAAAATGTAAACTATGAAGGATACAGATCCGGAGATAACATGAGTGATCTGAGTATATATCGATCAATAATAGCTGTACGAGAATGCTTGAGGCCAATGGGGGAAGGGACTGGTAAATATTTGCTAAGAGGGATTCTAGTTTGCCTTCTTAACGATTATCAACCTATCTTGCCAATAGGAGGAATCTGGTATTGTATCAAAAAGATTTCTGACAGTTCCATGAGTGACAGGAGCTTATAATATTATGAAGTTTAAAGGAAGCATGAAAGAATGAAGTGGTGATAGTGGAATCACAATAGATCATAAGTAGTGATAAAAACAGAAGGTGGTAAAACCTCTGGCTGATAACTAACCTCCTAGCTAAGAACAGAACTGGTGATATATCTTCCAAACTTCCAAGAAACACACTAAGGTAATAAACCATGATCTGAAACAATCTAGAACTATCCTGATATCTCATGATCCACTATGATCCCTCAAGCCTCTGCCACATAGAAACTACTCTATTTCTAATTGCATTGACTGTGAAAGAAACAACAAAGGTCAAAAAACCTATATTCCATCCCTAGTGGCATAGGATGCGATAGAAACAGTCTCATACCTCATGTCCAATAACCTCCAATCTCCCAAATCGCATACCTGAACTACATCCACCAAACCACATACCCTCTATTTAGTCTATTAATTAGTATTATAATAATATTATTATTTAGTTTAAAAAATATTATTTATCGTAAACCTAGAAAAATTTCAATTCTGTATATTGTATCAATTGTGAATAGATTATTTGCTATCAAACAAATTAACTTTATTCGAAAAGTATATGTATTCTACTACCTATTATTAATTAGAGTAAAAATCTTCAGTATCTTTTAGTTTAACAATATTTATAATATGTAATTTAATTGTATAGTACTTTTATAAATTCATTTATAAAAATTAGAATAGTCAAAAAACTGATACTACATTATAGCATTATATTTAAGTTTTTTATATATTAATCATCTATTATTATACAATTATGGTAAATATTTGATAAATTTTTAACCATATTTAAAATCTTACATAATCTTATAGAAATATTATAAAGTTTAACTATTTACAATTATTTGCATCTTAAAAAGGCAAAAGGAATAAATAAAATCTTAGAGAAAATATTGAAGGTTCTAGTAGGAAAATAAAGGAGCAGAGCTTCATTATGTACTATAAGGACTCATAGATGCCTTAGTAACACACATATACTTCTACTATTTTAATTAAAATATAGATGATAACTAAGAAACTTGAATGTATTTAGTACAAATAAGATAACAACTATAGAAAGATGAGAGACCTTGGGAACTTTAAAAATCATTGATAGTACAGAGTATCTAGTATCTTCTTATAAAATTTGTTTAATAGTTTCAATATCTGAAAACCTACTATTAACTGAAACCTGGTAAATTACTTTGTAAAACCAATAGAGAGAATAATTAAAGAAATGAATAACAGGTATTGTATATATTTTACAAAACATGTATAATATTGAAAATTCTGTAGCCTCTGCACTTAAAATAAAATTGTGAAAATAAAAATCTTGCTAGTATGAAGAATAAATACCACTAGTGCTACAAGAACCTTGTTTTTTTTTTAAAAAAAAAAAATTAATTGAATAGTTGAAGAAGTTGTAGAACTTTAAACATTATATTTGCTCACATTTAAACATGTAATATAAAAGCTCTAGTATAGGGAAAGAAATGTCCTCTGATATTAGTTTAAATAATAATATTAGTTATGATTAACTAATTATATTGTAAAACAATTTTAAAATTTCAATTGACTAAATATATCTACTTATGTACTACTTCCTTTATTACTTCTGTATACTTTGTGTAATGTTATCAGCTGCTGGACTTGAAATCCTTCATCCACTTAAATGTTTGCAGTAGTCGAGCATAGATTGAGGGGCTTCTAGTATGCAGTACCCTACATTATCGATGATGTAAGGTGCCCCGTATTATTTGACCGCAGTTCTAACATAGCATTCGATTGTTGACATCCAGAGTGGATGGGCACGATCAGGTCATGCTCGAGCAGATCCCTCGTGTTCTGATCGATCGTGTTCGTGTATGTGCAGTCGTACTCGAGTATGCGTGATCACGGTCCTTCACACAGGTACACGAGGATATGTCTCTGGGATCATGTTATAGTCAAGATTGTCTACCCCCCACACTTGATAACATTCTCAACGAGACTACTGTTAACTCTTCGACGCACCTCCCTTCGGGTTTCACATTATAAAATGTCACTTGCACGATCATGGCAAGTGGCAGAAACGGTATTCGACGCTAAGCAAATTGAATAGCTCCAATGACTCGAAAGCGGTCATAATCGGCTATACTCGAGCATGATCTAGCAGTGGCCATGCTCGAGAACTCGGTCAGTATCCACCAATTTGTTCGAGCATTCGAGTATGGGGTCCTCTCGGTCGGATCACGCCCGTATCCATCACTAATCTAGAGCAAGAATTCTAATTACCAATAAATATTTTCTTGAAAGGATATCATGCAAGACAAGTCGAAATAAGGAGAAGCAAGATACATAAAATCCCATAGGTTAGGATACATTCTTTAACACTCTAAGAACCAAGGGTGAGTGAGCACCCAGAGGCGTTTTGTATGTTGCAGACAAATTCAACTAACTTTCGATCGAGTGCCGGGGTGGGCGGGAATAGGTTGTGAGATGAAAAAAGACTTTAACAGCATCATCTGATGATTGGACTCATATTGGAACCCTAAAGGTACCTTATCCTGCTTGCTCGGCGCTGGTTTTCTCAGAAAGAGATGTGAGTTCTCCAACAAACGTTTGGCCCCAGAAAGAACTATACTGACTGATCAGCGTCGAGCACAGAATGCACGCCAACCCGGAGCCACTAACCTGGTATACTTCGTCACATATTCATAAAGCTTTATGTGGTTTGCTTCGCGTAGGCTAGGCGGCATCGTTATGGCCTCATGGATAGCATTCGCCAATTCTTCCGTATTCCATGGGTTGACCACGATACTTCCGCTCAAGCTCTGAGCAGCGCCAGTGAACTCCGACAAGATCATCACTCCATGTCGCCTCTGCTGAGTCGCGATGTACTCGTAGGAAACCAAGTTCATTCCATCTCGGGTGGAACTGACAAGGCATACGTCTGAAACCGCATACAGAGAAATTAATTCCTCGAAGTTGACACTCTTGTGCATAAAGTGGATGGGCATGAATTCAATCGAACCTGAATTTGTCAGCATCGGCAACCCCCCGAGTCACCTGATTTGAGTTAGCCTACCGAAGCGCCCATTTATACGCCCGACAAGCTCATTGACCACCGCGCGGAGATTTTGGTATTCTTCAACGTCACCCCGGCTGGGCACTGCGACTTGGACCAAGACAACCTTTCCAATCCATTCAGGGTGCTCGTCCAAAAAGACCTCCAACGCGTGAAGTTTCTGCGGGACACCCTTGATGTAGTCTAACCGATCGACTCCAACCATCAGTTTGACACCCTGGAATTTCTTCTCAAGCTGCGCAATCCTGTCTTGGACCGATTGTTTCTGCAGACCCTCCTCGAACTTCTCGGGATCAATTCCAATGGGGAATGCCCCAACCCTCCTCAGTTTGCTCTCAAACTCTACACCAGCGGGTGTGGTAGTCAGACCTCTACAGATTTGTCAGGAATATTATAACAACGCATTGAGGGAATTGGCTGGCAAACAAGATCCGAGTGCACGACGACAAGAAGTGTCGTGCGTAATCAAAAGTATGGAAACCCAATAGATCTGCCTCCAGGACATTCCGCAAAATCTCCTCCCTCACGGGCAATATCCGGTAGATTTCACTGCTGGGGAAAGGAGTATGTAGGAAGAAACCAATCTTCAAATTCTTGACTTTGTCACCCACAGCCTTCCTGAGCATGGCGGGAAGGAGCATAAGATGGTAGTCATGCACCCAGACTAGATCGCCTTCCTTCACTGTCATTGCGATGGCTTCAGCGAACAACTGATTCGCATCTCGGTACGCCATCCATGCGCCTTCATCGAAGCTAATCTCGCCGGGGTGGTAATGAAACAAGGGCCATAAGATTGAGTCTATGAGAGAGATTCGGGTTAGGGCCCGGGATTATGCTTAGCCCTAGTGGTGCCACCACTTACTAGAAAAACCATTGTCTTAAGTCAACAAGCCAAATTAGCCAGCGCGCGGGACATTTGGACTAATGTTTCTTACAATGCTTATCAGCCATCTCATCTGGAAGCCATATAGGAACAGCTTGATATTTCTCCGCCAGCTCCCTGGTAACCTTCTCCGCATCCTCATCCGGGACTTCCATTCCCGGCCATCCAAACCAGGAGAAAGTCGTATTCTTGGTCATGCCCGAAAGCCCACTGACGAGTCCTCCGGAGGACATATTGTAAGAGTAATCACCGTTGTCTTTCTTCTTCAACGAGATGGGAAGCCGATTGCTGACCATTATCAAATTTGATTGAGACGCCATCATGAAGAAGGGTGATCCTGAGTGATACCGCTTCTCTTTCAGTTCAAGGCTCGAAATTGATTCCGGGGGAGGAGCTGTTTTCAATCGGCCACAGGGAAAGTAGGGGGGTCAGAGGCCTCTTATGAAATTGTAGGCTACTACCGGGTGTGACGATGCAAATATGTGCAAGGGCCTGGTCCCGGGCGCAGGAGGGGAGATGTGTATGAGCTAATTTGAGTGTAAATCACCTTAGCTTCCGGCGACTAGCAGCTAAGGGTTGGGGGAAGGATGGGGAGGAAATGAATGAAAAAATCGATTGGATGAAGAAGGGGTAGTTATCTCGGAGCAAATACGGTAACTCACAGAAGGACATGTGCAGGGTGAGGCCGGAGACTAGACAAGGGTGTGTGTGTAGTGGGTATGAGTGGTACGAAGGGGAAAAGAAGGGAGTGGGGGTGAGTTAGGTGTGTGCATGACCTCGAGGAGGCATATTCCAGGCAAACAATCATGCACGAGAGAAGGGGATGGGGAAATCCGGGAGAACAAACGATGCCAGCTAGTAGACAGATGTCAAACGATGGTCCCCGTTTCAATTTTTCATGAAAATATAGAGATGTAGCATACCTTTAGTGTCTCTGTAAATTATAAGCTGTTTGTCAAAGCAGTGAAAGTTGTGGTGAGGAAAGTGGAGGAAGAAAGTGACGGAGGGGAAATAATAAGCTCACCATGACGAGGTTATAAGTACTCGAGCGAGGGTTTGCGTCATGATTCACGAAACATCATCCCAGTCTAAACATCAATCCATATCTTTCTGTAGCGTGCACACCTACTCCGATCTAACCTTGCTCTATTCGCCCCGGATCTTAAATAGCGTTAGTTGTACGATACGAGAACTCGGGGATGGTCATGAAGGATGGGAAAAAGGATCAGCAAGATCCTACGAGTATAAGTACTTGGGTATGGACGTAGATGATGGGACGGGCAGGGGTTTTTGAGTCCGGGCTTAGTTTCCGCCAGAGGGAATAATTTTGTGGGGAGCGATACAAGGAAATGGTTGGAAGCTCTGATATCGTCGAGCCCCTGCCCGTCCCATCACCTACGTCCATACCCTAGTACAGGGTGCCCCACTGTACCCGTACTTGTACTCGTACAGTATAGTACGCGATGACGAAAAACAAGGCATGGTTGACATCAGCATCCTGGTATAGAAAACAGATGGATTACCGGCGCCAAGGTTGTGCACAACCCACGGTTGCTCCTTGGCTCGCATCAACAATCTTGGCACTCCTCCAGAGTGTCTACCTACTTCACATGACTTTAAGTTAATACTCAAATCGACTTTACTGCTCAACATGACTTCGTGGCTTACCATACGGAGGTACAGCCGGTAAGTTTTGTACATTTTACTACCAGGGGGGGTTGCACTAGCAGGGGTAAGGACAGTGAATTAGGCATGGTGCTTTATAACCAGTCTTGGCTTGGAATCAAACTGAGTTTTGACTGTTACAACTCAGATCACCAGAGCACCAGTACAAACTTTAAGCAAGTAGAAATGTTTCCTCCTGCTTTCCTATTCTCATAATCTTTTCTTTCTTCTAACAAATAAAACAGTATCAATTTTCCAAAGCTATGGATAGTATAGAATATAACAAAAGGAGCATGAGAGATGGGAAACAAAAAAGGGGGCTAAACGAGAACAACACTGAAAGAAATCCAACAATCTACCTTCTTCCCCAAAGCCTGCTTTCTGGTTCCACCGATGGAGGAATTGGTGAAGTTGTCGCTGCTATTACCTGCAAGATTGTTACTACTGATATGTTCTAATATGGCAATAAGGGTGTGTGAGGGCCCGGTATAAGTGGCGGGCGGGGAATCAAAAACAAGAGCCGTAGAACGCGAGCTGTAGGAAGCGTAATTGTCTTCAAGTGAAGGAGAGCTTGAGGTTGCTATATGAAATGGAGGTTCTCGGACCCCATTTGCAGGAGCTATAGCCACACAATAGCCCTGCAACTGGGTAGACCTTTTCCCACTGTCTTCCGAGGTACCACTGTTTCCTCCTCACCCAATCTCATGTTCTTTGTAACAATCCCGCCCTGGATAGTTAGTTCTTGGCGACGGGGAATGATACTTTTCTTCTTCTTCTGTTTCTTTCCTTAGTCTTACGATAGCACTAGGGCTCTGCCTATGTTACCGATAGTACAAGACCTTTGTCTTTT
>NW_003298977.1:30117-38266 GCF_000151645.1 Tuber melanosporum
AACCTGGAGACTAGCAGAGGGGACTGCGGAGAACTGCTGGTGATGGCCGGAGACTGCGGAGGACCGTGGGGAGCTGCTGGAGACTGCGGAGAACTGCGGAGAACTGCTGGAGACTGTGGGGGACCGCGGAGAACTGCTGGAGACTGCGGGGGATTGCAGGGAACTGCAGGAGCTTGTGGGAGACCGCTGGAGACCGCCAGGGACTGGAGAAGACTGAGGGGGACTGTGAAGGACTGTGGAGAACTAAGGAGAACTACAGAAGACAGAGGAGAACTGCGGGAGACTGTGGAAGGCTGTGAGAGACCATGGGGAACTGCTGGAGACTGTGAGAGACTGCTGGAAGTGGGCGGGGGGCTGTAGGAGGCAGCCTGGAATAGGGACTCATAGGCTGCTGGGATCTGTGTGGAGGGATAGTTTTAGACTTTGCGGAAGATAGTGAAGAATTGCCATAAAAGGTTTTAATATTTTGTAAATAGGCCATTGGCATTGATTACAGCTTGACATGGATCCAATCAGTTCCCTAAATTTGGATGGTGCAATAGTATACCATGATTCCTTTACTGCATTCCGTAATCAATCGTATGTCATATTTTCAGGACAATTAACTTGCAAATAATTTTTCATGATATGCCATACTCGTTCAATCAGATTCAAGTCTGGTGAGAATGGAGGACAGTAAATGACAAGAATTCCTCTTTCCCAAAGTTCAGTAGCTGTATCAGCTGCTGCATGACCTGGTACCCCATCCTGCATTAGTTTTAAATAGATTCCATTGTGCCAGCACAATTCAAAATACCCATGTATAATAGGAACTCTATATGCACAGTAAGTTTCTAAATTAATTGACCCCCAATCCTTCTCCCAAAAAGTTCCTGGACCCTGTACATTTTTATGGAAACAGCCCCAGAACATCCATCCTTTCTGCCTCTGATGTTTTTTAACAATACATGTTGGATCCCATTCCTCACGAGCCCTTCTTGTAACCAAGGTTCTTGTATGTCTTCTACCTGTAATCCAGGTTTCATCAGTCCAGAGGATTGAATACCTCTAGTCCATTGTCCAGTTGACATGATCATGAGTCCATTGAAGCCAAATAACTCTATTTCTTTCAGTAATTGGGGGTTTTCTCATAGCATAACGGCGGTGAAATTCTTCCTTAATTAATGCTGATCTTACTGTAGTTTTCCCTACACCTAATTCCAACTCTTTAGCAAGTTGTTGGAAAGAGAGATGCTGGTTCCTGGCTGAAGAGCAGACATAAGTAATGAGCTCCTCAATTTGGGCATGGGAAAGGATAGGAGGGCATCCTGATCTCTTTGTTGGAGTAGCTGGTGAGGTACATGCATATTGGATTTGACAACGAGTATAACCGGTTCTCTCTTGAATTTGGGCATAGCACCATCCAACTGAGCATAAAAGTTGACAGTCCTGCCTCTGATCCTGTGTCAGATGGGAACTTGAAGTACTAAGATGTTCCATTTCAGTACCGGTATCACTTTGGGTTCTTCATCAATTTTGGGATACTTGCTAAGTTGGAATCACCGTATTGCAATCACTATACTAGTATCACAATTACAATGTTGGATTTTTAAAAAATTTCACATTTTCATATTCACCTTGCTCCTCGTACTATACCAGATTTGCTCCCACCACCTGCTCTAATGCAACTCCCCTGCTAGTTCAATGTACAAAACTTATTAGCTGTACCTCCGTAGTAATTTGGCGGTTCAACTTAATTTTGTGACTTGTCATAGTAACTTTGCAGATCAGTCTAACTTTTTGACCTGGTTGTACTTTTATTAATTAAGGTACAAGTATTATACCAGAAGCTTAATAAGAAAAAAGAGTGTATGATGGCCCAAGTGGCAGTTACTAGTAGTTAAAATTTTGCAATATATGTATTTAATGTTTGTTAGTATAATTAATCAAATATGACAACTATGGTTTAAGTTGTTTAGTCACAGTACTAGGTGTATAGTTAAAGGGAGTGATAAGGGGATGGATCTTGAAACAACTAAGCACTTATTCATATAGGAAACAATGAGATTAGGATTAAAGTCTTTAAGTATTATGAATAAATTCTCCTATAATATAATACTTTATATATTTCTATAAGTATATTACAATTCAATTATACTATAGATTTATCTTAGGGGGTGTTTGGTAAATATAATTTGGGTTTCAAATAGTGATTTCATGATTTGAAAACACATGCTTAAACTCAAAAACTATGATTTCTCAAAATTACAATTGGAAATCAAATGCTACTACTATGCACCTCTCAACAAAATAATAATTGATAGATATGTAATCCCAGTAGGTATGTTGATGGTTAGCCCAAATCGTCATAGTTATTGTTGACTGTCTTTTTCCTATTATATAAGTTTATCCTGCTGTGTGGAAGTTTTCCCTTCTTGTATTTACACAGGAGCAAATCAGTTATAGACTACTAAGTTAAATACATTCTCTCTTGCCTTCACAGAAGTATTTTCTTCTATATAATATAATTATCCACTGCTTATGTTTGCTATAAGTTTATAGGCTGCCGAGTATTGCAAAAGACTTTTTCAATGAAATTTCTTTTTTGAGAATCTGCTCCTACCAGCTACTAGTACTTGTTCTCTTCAAATTTTTTCACATCTTCTCTTCTAGCAAAAATTATATTTTCAAGTAAAGATAAGTGAATAAGATATTTCACTATTACTAGCTGGGATGAACGTCTCTAAGCATGATAGAACCAGCCGTTACATGTGATAAATGCGCATGACAGACATACTTCAGTGTGAGAGTCTGCGGAGTCTAATAATGGTAAAAGATAACGTTTTGAAAAAGTCAGACAGTACAGAGGACAGCTATGAGAAATGAGTTGACCAATACCAAGTATAATAGAGGAGAGTCTAGAAAGCAATTAGGATACTTTATCAAGATGTTACAGATACAATAGTAGTTACCTACTATAGTGGAATCTGGAGGAAAGCTAGATAGATTTATGATAGTCTAAATACAACTTACAAGACTTTAGCTTGCTATCATGTAAATTACTTGCAGAAGGAGCTATATAAATTCAAGCATGAGGGGATGGAAAATATCCTTGCTTACCCCGCCAGAATAGGAGTACTCTGCAATAAACTTGGTCTTTCTGGCTAGTGCCTCTTATATAGGCAACCTATTCTTCATATCTTTGAAGGCCTACCAAGTCCACTAGAATACAAAACATAGATTTTAGTCATACAGGTCACTCTTCCCTCTCTGACAACTATGTGTGGATACAACTAACTCTAATCATCTCTCGTTAATTATGAAGTTGGGTTACAGAGAAAGAGGTTTATCGACCTAGAAGAAGCTCTTTTTAGCAAGTAAGCTGTTAAGAAAAATTCAGGATCCTGGAAGAAAGAAGATTCCAAGGAAACTATTAGTGGGAATGTGCACCAGGTCTCAGGAGAAGGCAAAATCCATGGGTTTATGTATTGATTGTAGAAAGAAGAGACACAAATCACAAGAGTGTTTCTCAAAGTATAGCAGTAAGATTTTAGGAGAAGCATCCAGGAAATCGAAAAACACTCTACTTGGAGGTACTCGTATTATAGAGAAACAGATATAGCTTGTAGAAAATCTGGTAGTAGCAGAGCCATCTGATTATACAAAACAAGTAGCTGGAATGTTAGAAGAAGATATGGTCAAAGAAATATACTGGTGTAATGGGAGCCCCCTATGGAAAAATAGATCCCAAGTTTACAACTGTACTAAAGTTTTCTTTCTGAAAGAGAAGATAAAAAGAAATCAATAGCAGAGTTAAAAAAGCAAAATAGTAGAACCTAGTATAGTTATACTATAGCTTTACTCAATTAAGTCCTAATCTTAAGAAGTACTTAATTGCCAGAGTAGAGCAGAATATGCATATATTTGGGTAGATTTTATATATAGCTAGTTGCTTCCCATCACTACCATCAACCATCTATACTATACCTCTGGTGATTGAAATTTATTTCCTATTTGAAAAGACCTCAATACCGCAACATTTCTCACAACCTTTCTCAAAATCTTTCTCATTTGGTTAATCCGTTAGGTGGGAGACTAGGCCAACACTTCTTATCCTCCTATTACTTTAGGATACTTCTCTTGCCTTCACTCTAGAGGTCTACCCTCCTGAGACCTTCCTCTCTTTTTTCTAACATCTCATGATATTGGTTTTCATTCTAATTTGACTTTTGCTCTAGCTTCTAAGTTTCTTAGTATCAGCACCATCAGGTTTTTGCATTTTCCTTACAGCAGACAGCAGGTAATACAGTTTGTGGTATGTAATTATGATGGATTCCTTCTGCTTCTCCTTGGAGTTGCTTTAGTCTCCTCAACAGGCTACAGTCAATTTCACCACCTCTCATCTCTTTACTCTCTATAAGTGATAGTATTCTATCCACTAAGTAATATTATCTCTTCCTGAACAGGTAATTATAGGAAACATGGAATATACTAGAGGGCATTGTGAACGCAAGGAGATCACCTAGTTAAGATGTGACTATATTTCCAATAGTTGTTTAGCCATTTAGGTCTACCGCTTTTATCTTCTCTCCTTGATTTCAATTGGCTAGTACCCTACTATCTTCAACTTTTCGCTTCCGACTACCACCTACTGAACTGCCAAATATGATCTTCCTCTCTTGCCTGGCATCGTACTATGGGCTAGCATCATACTGCTTTTCTTTTCTCCTCTCTGGGCCTAGAGATCTTCATCCCAGTCTCTCTTGGAGGATGGACTGAATTTCTTTATACTGTCATGTACTGGTCTCTTTATTTTAGAGCAACTTTCCTCATTTCTTTTGGGTTTTCTCTTACACCTGCTACTGGACTATATGTCTACGGCTATATTTATTCAACATAGTATAGGAGTCAGCTATTAATAGTTTCTGGAGCTACCTGAATTCAGTTATTTAAGCTATTTGGTTTTGGACTTAGGTCTTTAGGTTATTTGGTTTCCTTTGCTTGAAGATTTTTCTTTCTTGTATATTAAGAGATATCATCTGTTAGAGTGCAGGATTTTCTTAGCTTTGATCACTGTAGATTACTGCTTGGGGGATTGTTTCTACCTACTTGTTCAGTAGGAAGGTTTTTCTTCTGGCACCTCGAACCTAGACAAAAATAGAGGTATCGAACTGCAGAACTTATAGGTGATATTATTTGAGTCCTTTAGGTAGTCTTAAAATCAAAATAAAACTGAATAAAGGTAAAAAAATAAGAAAAGACTTCCTATCACTACCTTCTGATCTCTCAGGAGACTAAACACCCTGTCAACTCAACTTCACAGTACTGCATTACTTTTTCTGACTAAAGTCACCTATTTTATCTACTTCGTTCTTGTATAACCATACTAGTACTCCTTTGGCCTCCTAGGAGGAAATAGCTTGGACTCTATATCGGTGATCTAACAGCTCTACTGTTCACCCCAACTGCATCACCTACAGTTAAGAGAAGAGGGTCACTGATCTCTACACTGCCACGTTAGTACAGCTCCTGAGTTCTCTCATGAAGTGTAGTGACTACCTTAAGTCCCACAAGGAGGCTAACAGAATCTTTCTCCCTAAACTGACCAAGCTGAGATATGCTACCCCAGCTACTTGCTCAATAATTATACAACTTAAGTTGGTCCCCGTAATGGAATAACAGGGAATACAATTACAATTAGCCAAACCTATATACATACCGGTATGAAGAAACAACCGTACTAGGATTGGTGGTAGTTCAGAGTCTACCAAGAAAAGGAACTATTGGTTAGATACCTCAGTCGCACTTGATATGTAATTCTAAGAAGTATATAAGGACTAATAAGACATAGTGGTTAACCTACTCGGTATGGTAACCCAACTTGTTAATTTTGAAGTTACCAAGAATTGCTCAACCGTGAGTCCAGGTAGAGTTACCCTACTCTGTAGGGTAACTCATAGTACTGTTTCCCTACTATACCATTAGAAGAGAGTAACCCTGCCTTAGGTTATCAGTTACTATACTATAGAGTCAAGTTACCATACTTTGAATGTAACTTGTGATGCATGGCATTGGGGGCATCAGCAAAGATTTAACTTGCATGGGGTATGTCAGCCTGGCGTCCTGACACACGTCACGTACCATCTGTGTCCCCTGCATCCTGAGCGTCTGGAGTTGCGTCGCAATGCCATGTGGGTCATGTGCATCTCTTGTTGCCACCCTCTGTTTCTTTATGCCCGCTGCCTCTGGGCCCTTTTTACCATGTCGCTCAGGCGTCCTGACGACGTCCTGTGTGCCCCCTGCACCTATGCCCTGTCATGGTAAAACCCCCGCAGGTTGTCTAGTGCCTAAGCTCTGATGCCTTGCTTGTGTTCTTTGCTCTCTGGAGGGTACTATGCGTCACTGCCCTTGGTTGCACTGTGTCTTGTTCTCCAAGTACATTCTCTGATGCCGTTCGACACAACCATGAACCCTATTTCCCGCTCTCAATATAACTATCTCAACCTTTCCTCTCAATTACATCTTGACATCTCGTTGTTGTTTCCACATCGCCATGTGGTTACAACAAGGCAACACCAATTCGAGTTTGTCTGCCAATAGTTTCTCTGTTATGTTCTCTTGACCTCTGATGTCCATCCCATGATTAGTCTTTTATCCTTTACTGCTGATAGCTACCTGGACATTCCTGGGTCCTAGTATCTACCATGGCACTCATCGTTCTTGATATAACTACTTCCCTATTTCTCTAGTTAAAATCTCGATCTCCCGTACTTTAGTTTAAATATTACTCTTCTGTTATTTCTACATAATTGCCACAGCCCTATGTGCCCTGACCTCCACGTTATCTTCGTCTTGGCCCCGTCTTGGTGTCAACATATAAGCAGTTCTAATGCCCATGTAATTGCGGAGATTTTATCCGACACTGTTGCATGATGTCAGAGTAGTGACATCGGGTGAAATCTCTTCATTTTTTACTTACACGTTGGAAATGGCTTGGCGGATTAACCGTGGCCCCCCGAGTGCCACATCCGGGTTTGTTGAGGCAGTGCAGTTTGATCTGGTAATTTTTCAATAATTCTCCTTGACCGTATTTAAATCTATCCTATCCTTGACAAGCCATCCCCTGTCCACCTCAGGGATTTGGTGTGCCATGCTTAGGATAGTACCAATGTCCACTACCATAACCCCAGTGGATCCAGCATCTTAGGCAGCTCTACAGTGATAAGATCATATAACTCTGATTGGCATTGAGAGTTTAGTGCATTCAACAGCTGAACACCTGCCAGATGGTTTACTGTATCTTGGTGCTGGTAGTCATGGAGCTTGAAGCATGGAATGAGTTTTCCAGGTAGACAGCCCAGTAGTGCACTATGCATTTGCTTTCCACCAATCTGTATCTTAACATAATAATTACGACTCGCTCAGCTTTGGAAGAGCTCGGTGCCCATACATCGTGCCGGGTGGATGTCGTAAACATCGGTTTCCTGGAACACTAGAACTGGGATTTCAAGTTGTATCAATTGTTCAATAGGGAGGTGTCGAAGTATTCCGGGATCTTCAGGTAAGCGGTGCTCAAAGGGCAGGTCCTGCCGGCTATATTAAACCAATTCAACACCCATATTGTTGCTCAAGATGCTCAAGGCTTTGCACAAATCACTAAGGTGGGTAATATCTCCACGATGCCCCTTGAGGACCTAACGGCATGTCGGTTATAGGGATTCTGTACTGATTTTGTCCCAAAGATCCATAACATCCACAGGAATGTCAGCTCTAGAACATCGCACAGTATCTAGGTTCAAAAGTCTCATTCGGATCATGTAGAATCGACAGTAACTCTGGAAGATCTGCTGCACAGTATCATTTTTATTTGAACGTTACCATCCATCCTTTGTCTGCTTCTTATGCATTAACTCACCAAACTCAGTGGAATACTGCGAAATGTTGCCGAACTGGTACACATGTTTGCGAAGGTGACGAACTAGATGCATCTTAATGAAGTTGAAATATGACTCCTCTTGTATCAATTCTATGGTTGGTCATTCTCTTATTCCCAGTGCTGCTCCTGCATGCTGGACCACTTAGATCTAGCCACAGATTGATGTACTAGCATTCCCCGATATCCTAACTCGTCCGCCTACGGGGTCTTGGCTGTTAGAATTAAAAGATCCTT
>NW_003298977.1:38416-52379 GCF_000151645.1 Tuber melanosporum
TCCTTTTAGATATTATAAACTCCAAGAAAATATCCTTCATCAAGGTGAAACAGATTAAGATATTGATCCATATACTCAACTGTCTCATGCGTATGGCTCCAGTATTATGACATCAGAGTGAAATTGAGTAATGAACGGACACAGGCAATTGCTTGTTTGAAGGATAGGTGTTGCGTACTATTAGGCTGTCTCAAGGCCACAATCAGAAGTCCCAAAAGACAATATCCCAAGTTCCTCATCTCTTTTCCTTGCCCCTAGATAACTTTGTAGTACGCTTTGCGAGGTACAAAGAATCCTGAGCATGGAGGCAAAGTTTTCCAGGCATCATCAAACACCTCTAGCCTTATGTGTTTCTTAAGAAATCCCTGAATCCAATCTATCATGTGGTTGAATAGTCTAAGATAAACAGTGTGGAGCAGATCTAGCTGGTGCAGGCCAGTGGGTAAAATGTGCGGTAGTCTATCAAAAACATTTTGCCTCATCTTGATACCGAGACCATCAAATGTGGTGTGGACATCACCTGTTATGGACTTCCCCAAGCCTTCTTGAACCTCTTGTTCCTGGCGCTTATATCTCGCATAATATCTCGCTGAGTACCTCACCCGAGTCTTGGATCCTAAAATATCTGCAGGTATCTCACATTTGCGACAGGTATTGGATTTTATCCCATGTAGTACAACCTTTTCTATATGGTCCGCAATCCATGCCATGCGGATAGTGAACCATGTCCCTAGTTTCCCATCTGCATAGTCAATTGTCGTACTATTGAGCATGGCCTCTTGTAAGTGCTTGAATAGGAGCTCAAATACAGCTTGTATTTTGTCAGCATTGATTTGTCTCTATTATTCGTTTGCGGAAGAACACTTTTGGAGTCTGGACGGGATGGGCAATAGTATCAAAAGCAGAACTGCCATTGATCCAGGTTGGTTATGAGTAGTTGATGGAAGATTTCCAACTGTAATGTATACTGGCCAGGCCTTCTTGTCACTGGAGATGTTAATGAGATGCGTTTGATCCGACATCCTAATAATCGGAACCCCAGTCGTGCCAGGTAGAAGTGTTTCCTATCATGTGTTAACCTCCATTTTTGTCAAAAAGGGTGCAATTGCTGTTGGTTGGGTACTTGGATGTCCCACCACCAGTCCGCTGTATGCATTTCCGCATATACTCTGTGTTTATTAGGATTGCATTCATATCGCGGCATATCAACAAAATCATCTCGGTAAGCTCTTTGATGAAGAGGATATCAGACACAGTTTAGAATATTACAGTAAAATAATGGCAATGTTCTCCCACAATCCTCGACCTGGGCCTCGACCTATTGTAGATATGAGCTATACGGATCTATTAAGCGGAGGTGCCTCCTGAGTGTATGTATCGAACTTTAGCCAACATCTGCCGCATTACCCAGGCCTCTTGAAAAGTATTCATTAATCCATGCCTTGGATACCTCGCTTTGTATGAACCTAGATGCAAGTTTGAAATCATATACACGATCAAATGGCATCTACGAGTCCTCATGCAGATCTTTGTATTTTTCGACAAATCTCCTCACATCTCCACTAGTTTCCCCCATGCGGGGATAATACTCAGGTTCACATGGCGCTGAGGAAGCATCAACTAAACTTTGTGATTTTGTGTCAGACTCATGCACGACCTCATCATTAATGGTGTCTAGATGGCAGGTGACAATGTCGGGGTTGGATTCATAGTCAGAATCAGACTGATTATTCTCGTAGTCCCTGGCATAATAACGCAATTGGTAGGATTCCATGTCCTAGGTACTATTTGACGAAGGAGTACTCTGTATGTGTGATGTGAGGAGAATGCTGATATCTACATGTGCAGTTTGCAAATGTCTCTCATGTGGGCCGGGATAGGTATGCTTCTGGCAACAAAATAAACATTTGGTAGGCATTGCAGGACCCAGCTTAGTAGATTCAGACAAGCCTGTTTGTATGATAAGGTGCAAGTAGAAGGCTTACTGTTTCGTGTGTAGATTTGGATGTCAGCTAGGGCCAAATTCAGATGACCGAAGAAGTAGCTAATGGTCGATTCGGTTTCGCATATGGTTTGCCTGTATCATTTGTGTTTGACTGTTCATTTTTGTTATACAGTTTAATCAGCACTTAGACTGTCATATCCCATTTCATGAGCTCATGGACTGCAAACGTACCTCTTTTCAATCTACAGGTGTCAGATGTCCTATTTTCAAGCCAAAATACTAGCATGCCAGAGTTGTCTGGGGTGCCTGCATCGAGGATTACACAATAATGTTGAAAGTATTTCAGGGCACCTTGATTGTCGAGAACTGAGCTTGGATATTTAAACTAAATTAATCACAACCATGGGAAGGTCACATCAGTCACATCAGAAAAAATATCCACAATATTTACGATATCCACCGCACTCACAATATCAATGCTCTGAACAAACCAGAAGATATTGTGTAAAACAATAACAGCATGGAATGCATCCACTGACTAATTATTCCAAAGGGACATATGACTCTACCGGAATCCGTCTACTACCTTCCAGCCATTGCAATTGTTGGAGAGATTACGCCTGCAAGAGCCGGTAACTAAAATATCAGCACGTATAAGCCCTTGCTTAACTTTACTCTAGATGATGCTGGCAGACTGCTCTATATGGCTTGACGAAATACTATCTAAGACTAAATGTTAGCAAGGAACTTTGCCAATAGCAATATATTCCTGAGTGCTAATTTCAGTGAGATTTTTCAGGGCATGAGGGGATTACGCCCTGCCTGCAATTGACTTGTGAGGGCGGGAGCTAGTGACGTGCCTCAGACATGACAAATCGATGAAACTATCATTACGCTTATTAAGGACTGTGGTAAGAAGTTAACAGACACTCTTCTGAAAAATCCAGTGCCTCAACCCGTACCGTGAGCTCCAGCAATTGTTCTGGCACATGTCACTGTTAATCAGCTGTTGCTACTGCCTGGCCCAATGGCCCAATGGTGCCTGAATGCACAACATGTTACTGCGCCGTAACTCGAAGTAGCCCATACAATACAAGATGACCAGGTTGATGGGAATGGCGAGGATGACGAGGATGACGGCAATGATGCCTGTGACTCCGGTGACCTGATGGACGTGGATAGACGAGCTTTTGCCAGATTGGGCCAGGAGAATAATGAGGATGACTAGGACCTCTATGAACCCCCTACTACAAATACACATCATAACCATGCACTGAAAGGAGTTCCAGCTATACAAGAAGCACAGAATGCACCTGAACATCTCGCACTTGCACACCCACACCCACCACTACCTGTTAATGTTTTAACTGGTTAGTTCATTTCCACACAAGTTGTTGAAGTCAAGCCTCCACTTACTGACAAATAAAATATTGATTGGAGTGCATTACTTGCATGCCCTGGTGTGGTATATATAGTTTGGGTTGAGGCCTCATTATACGGTGCGGGATTAGGCAGCATACAAAAAAGGTTGGCTGAAGCTTCATCCAATTATCAATCTGTTTATTGGCGAGCCCTGTACATCTCCGGAATCCAATTTGGTGTGTTGGATTCCTCCAGCATCCCAGGGTTGTGCGCCATGATCTTAAGATAGATACCACCATGACAGGTTCGCTATATGCTGAGTGCTACAGGTGAAGGAAGTAGGTTACTGCGCCAGCTTCCTGCACATCCCTTGTCACAGTTCGACTGTATTTTCATTCAAAACTATTGAATTGATGCGTACCTGGCTTCTCTAAAATCCTGTACTGCAGGACCTACTGGATCTCTTAGTATATTGCTACTTTGATGAAGGTGACATGAGGCCAGTGATGCCTGCGCTATGGGGACACCCATATGCTGACAAGGATGCAATAATTGAACTTGGTACCGAACTAGATAGAACCACAGGTCAGCTGCATAGCAGAGCATCTATGCCAGACGCAGGAGCAGCTGGCAGTCAAGATAATAATCGTTAGGTAGGACAGGCTCAGGAAAAAGACATGATGCTCTTGGTACCCATGCCATGCCAGAACGTACATCACACGAGTGACAATGAGATAGAAAGAGGTCTAACAATCTCTCAACCTGTGCCAAGTGCAGATATGCATAATTATTGAGATAAGGATGAGATGCAAGTCCTGCTCTCATGTGAGGCATATCTGAAATCATCTCTTATGGAAATCAGTCTATCTCTCCCTAATCGTGTCCAATTACAAATCACAAATTGGCCTCTTCTGAATAGACAACAACTGACTGGTTTACTTGCGCCTCGTAGGACGCACAAGTACATACTGAAGGGATGTGCCTCTTTTGAACTTGTAAACATTCCCGCGATGAAGGCGAAGAGGTTGCACCTGGCTCCAATTCTGGACCATGATTTGATGGATTGGACAACGTGGATGTTCAAATGGTGGTCAGTTTGGATTGTATGTTAGCACAGTATTTTAGCAGTGGATTTGTGAGAACTATTACAAAACCTTCCTTCCTTCAGTTTGTCTCATGTATCCGTCATTCATTGTGCTTCTTATGAAGAATAGTATTGTATGCTCCATTGTGTATCCTCCATTGCCACATCTTCCTTATTTCAAGTCAGAGATGTCCTAGGGGCACATGGACCTAACACCTGTAGTAGACATCTTGGCACATAGACATCTATGTAGCTCAAAGGTTTTGACGCCAGTGGGCAGGACCAGTGTACGGCTTAAACTATTATCTTATAAACCTTAGAGTAATTACTTCTCGGATCCCATACAGATCACGATACCTTTAGAATTATATTAGTATCTACAATTACTCGGCAGAAGTATTCTTGAAAACGGTCTCAGATGACTAAGCTGCCTTGCCAAAATGCCATCTTTCAATGAAATGTAAAGTTGATCGTAATTGTTCATCTTATCGCGACCGTGACCATTCACAAATCTACTCTCACTAAAGTCTCCTTTACCTAATTAATTAATTTATTAATTTTCTCTACCTTTTTTACCAATGGTTAAGTGTTCTGGAAATATGAAGTATGCTGCAAAAAAAAAAAGACCCCCGCCTAAAACTACCCAGAGAGAAATGAACCTTGCAGAGAAGGGCATGATAATCGCCTTTTTCTACTGCCTCTAGAACATTGCCTTGGCAGGTCAAATTGTTAGACGCCCATGGACAACAGTTCAGAGCCTTCTTGTCCAGGCACGTAAACAGCATTCTCTTGAAAATCTCCCTCGCCCCGGTCACACCCCCATTTTGAGTGGTCAACAGCGTCGTACAATTATACAGACAGCCAAGTCCAACTGGAAAATGACAAGATGTGCCTTCAGGGATCGCTACGTACCTGGTGTTTCTCTTGATACTGGTAACTCTTTGTGCTACCCACAGTGACTGGATATGATTGCCTACTAAATTTGCCTGTATAGTGGACCGGGTACTCAGAGAAGCAAACCTTAAAAAATGAATAGCCAAGTCAAGACCAAGGCTAAAGCCGGATCATATGGCTAAGAGATTGCGATGGGCTACAGCTCATAGGGACTGGACAGCTGAGGATTTTGAAAGGGTGATTTGGAGTGATGAGTGCAGTGTAGAGAAATCCAAGGATTCAAAGCAACAATGGGTATTCAGAGAACCTGCAGAGAAGTAGTTGGCTGATTGTGTACACCCAAAGGAGAAGGATAAGGGCATCTCGCTTATAGTTTAGGAGTACTTTTGGGGTAAAAGAAAAGCTCCATTCGTTCCTATTACTCAAACTATCAATAAGACCAGGGATGTTAGACTTTTGAGAAAATATCTTTTTCCTGTTATTCATCAAATGATTTCCTTTGGTATACAACTTGAAGATGTTTTTTTTCAGCAAGATAATGCTCCTATTCACAAGGCATATAGTATTATGGATTGGTTGAAGAGAAACAGTATTGAGGTTGTGGACCACCCCCCTTATTTCCCTGATTTAAATCCTATTAAGCATGTATGGGTTGAGCTTAAAAAGCGATTGCACCAGCAGTATCCAAGAATTGCAGATACTCCAGGAGGAAAAGAGGCTGTTAGGAGAAGACTTGCACATGTATTACTATTGGTTTGGGAGACAATTCCTGAGGAGCTTTTTGAGAAGTTGTGGAAATCAATGCCTGATAAGGTAGCTGCAGTTTTAGAAGTAAGGGGAAGTTATACAAAATATTACCTAGTTTAATTTATGGCAGGTCAATTGACCATTAAACATTGAGAGGTACCTGTGGTTGTTGATGGTGAACTTGAACTCGCGTATGCGCATGCCCGTTGACAACCCTACTGGCACTGCCCCACCATGTGGTGCAACTGCAATTAAACATTGTCTCAGATCACGAATGCCTCTGCCGAGTGACTGTATACCTATACGCAAAAGCTTCCTGTCACTTTGACCACAAGGTCATTAGTCTGCATAGTCAGCACAATTTCAAACCATTTTGCAACGATGTGGCATGCATTGTTTGTCAGTACACCTCCACCCCCGGGCACTCAGTATTGTTTACATGCACATCCCACTAGGGTATAAGATATTGAACGTCCTCCCACAGTCCTCTTGTCCTGCATCTATCAATGCCCCCTCAGCCTCCTCCTCCCACATCTCCCTTCTTCACCAACATCCCTCATCAACATCCTACTTCTATCTTCAATTCCATCGCATCAAAGTCTTTCTGTGATTTGTCCTCCCCCCTCCCACCAGCTGCAAATCACCTGTGTTTTTTTTAAAAAAAAACAGAATTTCCTATCTACCAATTTCGATAATATCGTTTTGCAAAAACACCCCCTCCCCTCCAAAACTGAGACAGAATGCTGCATGAGCTGCGAACACTCACCGTACAAGTAACCAAGTACGTTCCATCCAACCATTAACTACTGGTGCTGAGAATTATCAACATGTCCTTTTTAATATAGACGCCCCACCACCCTACCTCCCGAAAGTGACAAGAGAAGACGTAAGCACCAAACGCTGCCGTCAGGCACCGGTCGCAGACTGGCTATAATGGGCAAGTAAGTGATCACCCCTGCTTGTCATCATAGGTGCCCTGACGTGGAGCTAACCTTTTATGAACAGTGATGCGAGCCTGGAGAAAGAGGAGAGGCCACCATTTGAGCTGGTAGTGGAAGACTCCAAGTAAGTGAAAATTGTAAGCTATATGCATTTGCATAAATCGGTTTAACTAACTCTCCTACTTCAAAAAGTGGCCGCCACAGCAACATTGCATACGCCAAAAGCTGGTGTGGGTTCGAGAATCTACATGCCATCACTACTCCTTCCCGGAGTTAGCACGAGGGCCTCCCAGCCCACATGAGAGCGTGCTCATTGGACCCCCGCCACCAGACTGACTCCCCATAGGAGTCGGTCCTAACTTTGGCCTACTTCCTTCCCCCAGTCGCCACTCGGATTAAGCTGGTTAAAGACCAGTACCAGGCCGATGATGTCAGGGAAGTTAAACGTCATCTGAGGATCTTAGTCAGCCACGCAGCCAAGAAACGTCAGACAACGAATGAGCATTATCTCGCGGAACTGGCCATTTTGGAGGAGGTCTTTCGACCTCCGAGTAAGTGTTCCCATTCATCTATGTTCCACTATATTCATGCTAACATATTTTATCAGTGGATCAACCTGATTGGTCCTCACCGTATTTCCCGTGGGCAATACAGATCCACATCATTTGGCAGATGCATGCCCCTCAAGGACGGTACCAGTTCGTTGGCTAGCCCTGGTATGCCACCGACTCTGACAGGGGAATCACCTGGGGGATTATGGCATCACCGAGCTTAAAAAATGTGCTTGGAGTAGTTCAGGGCCAATGAGTAGAGGAGGCCATCAGGGGCCCACGATATCTCATCGGGACGACTGGTGAGGGCGTACAATTGCTTCACCCCGCGCCCCTGGAGCCTCTCTCACTCCCAGAGCTCATCTTTTTATATAAAGAGGATGATGTCCGCGCATGGATCCTTGCCAATAGTGGCGAAGATCCACTGGACCTGATAGTCCTGGAGCAGTGTCAGGAGGAGGCCCAGGCTCAGATCCCAGAGCCTGTCAATAGCAGATACCTGTTTTTCAACTGCAAGGTCTGGGATCACCTGTGGCTAGGAGGAGATATAGGGGGGGCTTTCGAGGTAGAGGAGGAGGACAAGGTGAAGGACAAGAAAGGAGGAGGACAAGGAGGACAAGGAGGACAAGGGAGAGGAGGAAGAGGAGCAGGAGGAGCAGGAGCAGGAGCAGGATGTGGTAGTGGAGCTGCATTCTCTCCAGTGCAACTGTGTGCCACAAGTCGTTGTTGATAAGGTAGGTTTCTAAACATTCACATCTAGAACCATTGTCTGTAGCTAATAACATATATAGGATAAAGACTCATTCACTTCCCTGCCCCTCATGACCCCATCGCACCGCCCATCCTGACTTCGGGTGTGCAGCAGCAATTCTGATTGACAATCTAAGTTCCCAACCTTCATAAACCTTAAACTAATACATTTGTTTTTATCTATATCTAATAAGATAGATAAGATGATGTCCTGCTCACCCCTGGCCCCACGAGACCCCACCCACCCACCAACCCAGACCTGCAGCCTTTACCGCTGCCGGAACTGGAGAAGCTCCCATCTATGATGGAGCTTGTCCGAGAGAACTTCTGGATTGTGGAGTACCTGCAAACACTCCAACCACAGGCCGGACCCTGTCATGGGCATGACAGAGTCAAAGATGCCTCTTTGTAATGATCCCTCCTCGGATAGTTAGTTCTTGGCGACGGGGAACAATACTTTTCTTCTTCTTCTCTTTCTTTCCTTGGTCTTATAGTAGCACTAGGCCTCTGCCAATGTTACCAATAGTACAAGACCTGTGTCTTCTATCCAGAGTGCATATTGTAAGCTTTTTCTAACTCTTCTTCGTTAAGAATGTTCCTTGGCATAACGATTACATTGCAATAAAGATAAAGATTGTAAAGGTGTTTTATATTTGTTAAAGTAATAAGTAGTAAAAGTACTTGGAATTTAATCTAATTTTATTTAAACTCGTACCGCCAACACTAGCATATAATGTGCCCCAAGGCCAGGCCTCCAGGTTGTCGCATCCTGAATACTACTAACTATAAACTAATTAAACCTCCAGTCCCGTACCTCAAACATGCCTGCACCATGCCCTAACACGAATACTAAGTACAAAACCATCAATGGTAAAGAAAATCATCCTCAGCCCAGCATATCCACCAGACAAGTTACCTGTACAAAATTCAAAAGTTCCACTACTGCCACCTGAATGTGACCCCGCGATAACCTCCTTCACAATAGAAGCCCACCCGAGCATCCCCACTCAATGATCCCGGAACACCCCGCCAACCACCCCGGCACCTATCCCCATTCTAAACAAAAGAAACACCCAAAGCTCAAGCGCGTAGACCCGAGGGAAAGTCAACTTACAGGGTGCAGGTTCCCTAGCCAAGGAGGTACGGACCGTTGTAGAAAATCAGGGAGGCACCACACCGGCAGTGTAGTCTAAAAACCTCGACTGAAGCAGCCAGGACGAGATAGTCCCGAAGCCGCTAGCACTTGACTGAACAAGCCCAGGTATTCAACTCATCCTTCAACTCCTCAGTCTGCTCCACTGGCGGTAAACCCACCGCAGACTCTGTAGTAGGCGGTTCGCGGTAAAGGTGATTACCCTTCCGAGTCGGGGACAAGTGGCACAGGTGAGGTTTGGTCTTGTTTGACTTGGCGCTTCTTGTTTTTCTTTCTCTTCCCACCCCCAGGTACAGGTCTAGCAACAGGAGTAAACGGGCTACTCTCATCACCACCCACTGCCGCAGGGGGCACGCTACCAGAGGCATTACTCCGACCAGCCACAGGCTCAGCTTCAGAGGACTCAGGCACCTTCCCCCCCAAAGGAGGTGATACCACTGTAGCAGGTGTCATCAGACCAGGATCTACCCCATTCACACCAGGAGCAAGCACCTCAACCGGACCTAACAAATCAGGAACCAGTCTACCGATACCACTACCCATAGCCAAAGCTGCAGGAGGGGCCGGGATAACCGGCGGCGCAACATTCTCCCAAGGAAGCTCCTCCCCTTGACCCTGAGAATTCTCAGGGTCTAGCCCACCCCTCCTAACCGAGACCACTGTAGCAACTGAAGTGACTGAGGTGACAGGCGAGGAAGGGTTACCCGTAGGAGCTTCAGCCGCCAACATCGTGAGATAACTGTGAGTAATAGCAAGTTCATTCTCAAAGGCAGCCAACAAGGCAGATATCTCTTTCTCAGCGCGACGAAATCGCGGAGAAAGGACGGAGATGTGATACCGAAGGCGAGAGACTTCGGCCATTTGGGAGAAGTTCTTCTCGACAGCTCGAGACAGAACCACTAACGAACGTAGAGTGGACGTGGCAGAGGAGGCGGAGGCTTGCTTAGCCATTGCGACCATGAGGAGGCGACAGTAGTGAACAACCGAAAGGATAAGTTGAAGGAAGAAAAGACTTCCAGCAAACGTAGGAGGAGGTGTAACAACGAAGTCCCTAAAAGGTTTTCAAAGTTAAAGACTTGAAGCCTATCATGAGATAGAAATCAAGGGCTCTGATTGTATCGAGACCAAACCATCACATCCGACAAGGGGTGAAAGAAGTAGGAAAAGTACTTAGGACAAACCCTGAAGAACCTATTCCCCTCGGCCGCATTGGCCTCCTTATATAGTGTTCTACCCGCTCATCGTCATGTGACCCAAGGTGGTCACATGCATGAAACCAAATCATAACAAACTAGTCATATGACCCAAGTGGTCACATGCTCGAAACCTATGACCTCGTAGCAAGGTCATGTGCCAAAACTCATAAACCTATCAAAATACAATAAACAAGTCATATGACTCCAATGAGTCACATGCGTGAAACCCATGACCTCATAACGAGGTCAGGTGCTAAATATAATCATATGCGTAAGGCATACCCGCAAGGCGCACTTGCAAGGCATACTCGTCAGGTACACATCCCATGACTCATATATGAGCCATGTGCGAAAGCATTACAAATCCTACATTTAACAAATCATATGACTTGAATGAGTCATAAGTGTAAAACAATAACATACCTGGGACTCGTAACCATGCATCACATAAAATCCTTTTCCCTGCCAAGCCACATTCGTGACACTCTCCTGCACTTGTTTCTGAGAGTAGCGCTGAAGGAGCGACTCCAACCCCCCCACCAATTCCTCCTACAATTTTGCTGGAGCCTACCTCTACCCATCCTATGACCCCCATTCTAACCCTGTCACCCCCATTGACATCTGTGGCTATGCCACTCCTCCATCTCCCCTGAACCCCCATCCTACTCTTACGTCTCCTCCAAATTCTGTGACTACGATAGACCACCTGGTACCGCCTACCTCAGGTCCTACTCTGGCGCCTCTCCCTACTTCTGTGGTTATGACTGGTCTGCCGGCTGCCATCACCTCGCGTGCACCCCAAGATTCACTGGCGTCTGGCTCCCCTGATTCTCGCTCTCTTGTGGTGGACGAAACACCAACATCCCACTGCAGTAGTAGATATCGGACTGCTAGATGGTGATGCTGGGTTTGCCATATTTTCCTCCGTTTCTCCTTTTTTGCTTTGCTTTCACAGGTTTCTTTTCTTTGCTTTGCTTCTTTGGATTCCTTTTCTTTGCTTTGATTTTTCTGCTTCCTTTTTTCGTTTTGCCTTTAGATTCTCAATGACTGTGCTGGATTTTCACACAGGGCTGCATTTCTTAGCTGGTGATTAATCGTGATAGTAATGATACTATTTGACCCACTTGCATCTGCCTCACGTATTCCTTAGTGGCCTCACATAGTATGAAAGTAGTGGTAGCCATAGTGATTGCCCTCTGTAGACCGTACTCAAATATTGCTAGTGTATTGTGTTAATGAATTGAGTACATCTCGCATTCTGAGTCCAGCACTGGCCTGACTTAGGGCGGCGGTCCTGTCGATTGGCTTGGAAGCCTTAAATGTATACACCTTTTAGAGGTGTGGAGATGAGATTAGATATCTCTAACACTTCTTAGGGGTGGTATGTATTTCGTGAGAAATAGTTTCGCTAACTGACTCTCTTTGTAGCTAGATCTTGCTAAACCTTCTGCCTTGATAACACATACATTTCTCATACTCTACTCATGTGTGAGTCTTAAACCTCCCGACGTTTGGGAACCTGGGGTATAGAATCTGTAATACAAAGTTCAAGTTGAATATTCAGAAAGAACAAGATATCATTGAGGCCCAGATTGTGCTATGTGTTTCGCTGCAGAGAGACTTTCACTTGTTCTAATGCTTTAATGCTTTCTTTAATCCTGGGCTCTTGATAACCCGGAATATCTTGATTATGAACATAATGTTAAACGCTCATGAGATGTCATTTTGCAAAAGAATCCAACACCAAGTAATAGGTGATGATTATGCTGCCCCTAACCCCAGGTCTAAGGCACAGCGTATAAGATCCAACGTGTCATATTCAACACTAGCACAATAGACAAACTTCTCACCTACCATATAGCAGACTTGAGATTCATACCGTTTGCATCCTGAATACTCATTTACCTAACATTCACTAACCTGTTATAGAATGCATAAACAATATATAAACAAGACAAGCTGTCAGCTAATTCCCTGAGTGGGAAATTTGAATAGACAGAGACACCACGCCTGACCCCACAGAATGGGATCAGGAAAGTCGATATCAGCTACACAACTGAGCGAGTATGGCAGCACCCTTAGCACACTATAGAATGATCAGTCGTCACATCGAAACCTATCTCGTTCACCAATTGCAAGCACGCAACTAGGAAGACCCCCAAAGCGCCCTCGGAATACCACCACACAGACCGTGGCATATACCCAACCTGAGATAGAACCTTCTGGACAAAGAGCTACCGAAACACTTTATCTTAGTGAGAATAGCAGTGATGAATACCAAAACTCGCAGGGATCGGATAAAACAGAATTGGACACCAAATCTGATTCTGAAGATATCAATATTCCCGACAGCTCTGGGCCACGAGGGCCTGATGAGTCTCAAGCATCCAACAGACAGTAAAATGATCGCATACTGACGGTCCAGATTTCCAACATCTCTGTAATACAATACATGAATCCTCCACGGAGGACATCAAGGCCTCATGGGTGAAGAATTTTCAGCAGGCCCTACAGTCCTGCCGCATTTCAATCATTAATCATTCTTCGATTCTCATCACCACTCGGTAGCGGGAGTGATCTTATATCTGATGTTTGGAGTTCTAGGCCTGCCGGTTGCCCTGCCACACTGCAGCAGGTCAACTTGTTATCTAGTAGGTCACGGCGCAACCTAGTCACAGGTGCAGAAGAGGTGATATTAGGCTTAGGTAACCACTATTGGAGGACCTACTCCCGAATGCTGTTGCATTGACCAGTCAGGTACTCCAGCTCTGATAGGAGGTGGTGGAAGTGCAGGGACAAACTGAAGATGTTAGACTGTCAGAGCAGTCCATATAGAGGTAGGTCCTCTTGGCCAAGTGTGATAGCACGCAGTTTGCACTACGAACAAGCAAAGATACACTAAAAACACTTAGGGGTGCGATCTCAGTTTGTAGACCACGTAAAGAATCACATTTTTAAGTTGTACGAACTACTGGAGGATCTGACAGCAATGGCATGTTGGGTAGATTATCTGCTGGAACAAGATAGGTTTATATGCGACCCCAAAGGGTATGAGGTTCATTGACACCTGGTAACAACCCCATAGTAACCACTACTGATCATGAATAACCCTGACACAGAACCTGACATTCCTGTTCGCTACGCTACAGATTCTGGAGGCGATTTACGGTAAATATTTCCCAGGAAAGAAAATGCGTGGGATGGTTGATCCTGAGTTTCTTAGGCAGATCAACGCCACTATGATCTGCTTGACATGCACCATAATCTGTCATACACTGCGTGCATGGAAATTGGGAATCAATCAGGAGTCAAGGGACTCCAAGCCCAAAGCAGTAGGGAG
>NW_003298977.1:52948-55166 GCF_000151645.1 Tuber melanosporum
TCGAAGCTAGGCTAGCCAGTCGCCATCGGCTGGCGGTTGTCACACAGCAGAATTGTGTGCAATATTCAACTGTACTAGTAGAATTGAGTGGGACAACAACGTAACACATAAAAATATCCACAAGATGGCGGAAGGATTACAGGAAAGGGGGTAGAGCTGGGGACAAGTCAGGAAGAATTTGGCACATGCTGATAGCATTGAGAGGATGTCCAGATGACCGATAGTATGAACAGGATGAGAATGCGAGGGCAAGGCGAATGTTCTGGTGTGGTGAGTTGTTGGGAGAAAGACTTCGGACATAGAAGAGGAACATCATAATATCTAGATGGCACAGAAAGGCAGGGTGGTCCGGATGTTTGAATGCAAGGTAAATAATATCATGTTAGAACTGGCAAGCTGAAAATGTAGTCAGGATGGAACCCCAGTGGAACGACATTATTCTGATGCATGCAGCCCGATCAGATGTCATCCCAACATAGGCAAGCAGGATCTGACGTCAACCAGATGTGAGCCCAGCAGATCAGAGGTTGTCTGAAGGCAGATGCTGGGGTGTCGGGCATTTTCGGAACGCAGTAGATGTAGGTATCCATGTCAGGACATCTTTAGGACTCGGGTCCATACATCAAGAAAGTCAGGATGCAACGTCCAAGCAATGTAGTGTCCTAATTTACGGTTCACATTTTGCACCTCTGGTATGCCAGTCATACAGGATGTACCGGACACAGGTGATTATTTTTAATGATAAACTACCGTCACCGAAATGTAATCCTGCAAAATCCCCCTCCATAGTACAAACACACTTGAGCAACTACATTCAACGATTGCTGGACATCCATGCCAAGAGCCTCAGCACCCAACCCCTAAATCCCATCACAAAGAAATACCTAAAACCCAAGTGTATAAACCTGATCGAAAGCCATCTTACTCAGTGTGAATATTCCAGGCATGGCAGTAGGAACTATCATGAACTACACGAAGAGTACAAGAGGAGCAGCGCAACCCAAATACCTCTACAGAACATGCCAGAAAGATTAAATTCCAGAGCCGTCAACACCTGACAAAACACATCCAGACATCCTCTCCTTGAGACTTTGCTGTAGCCAGCTTATCAAAGTGAACTGGTGAAGGTAGCAACATCTCAGAGTCCAAGACAAGTGGCACAGGTGAGGATTGATCGCCTTTGATCCTGCACTTATTGTTCTTCTTCCTCTTCCCACCTCCGGGTGCATGTCTGGAAATAGAAGTCAACGGGCCACCCCTATCACTACCTATTGCCACAGTTGGATGCCACTAGAGGTGTCACCCAGACTAGCCACAGCCTCAACTACAAAGGGCTCAGGTACCTGCTTCATCAAAAGGGGTAATACCACTGTACCTAGCACCACTACAAGGAGATCCAGCCTACTGACACCAGTAGCATACTCTTCAACCTGACTTGACAAAAGAGGAACCAGTCCACCCAGACCACCACCCACAGACTCAGCATTAAGTGGGAGTAAGATAACCGCCACTGCAACATTCCCTCGAGGGAGGTTCTCAGCTGGTCTCTGAGTATTCTCAAAGCTCAGCCTACCCCTCTGAACTGAGACAACTGTATTAACCAAAGTGACTGAAGAGACTGGCAAAGTGGGGATAACCATAGGAGCGTCAGCCTCTAACATCATAACCAAATAGAGAACACTATTGCTTTCACAGATAAGGGTAGCCAACAGGGTATATGATTCCTTCCCATCACAATAAAGTCACCAAGAGAAGAAAGAGATGTGATGCCGAAAGTGAGAGACTTCGGCCTCTGGGGTAAGGCTCTTCTCAATAACAAGAGATACAACCACAAACAAACATAGAGCAGATGTGATAGCGGGAGAGGAGGCTCGCATTGCAATAGAGACAGTAAAAAGGCGACGAAGATGAACAAACATTACCATAGGTAAAGGTAAGAGAGAACCTTCAGCAAACATAGAGCAAGAAGTAATGATAAGGCCCTAAAGGATACTTCAAGTTAAATGGTAAAAGCCAATAATGAGATAGAAATCAAGGACTCTGATTAGATACCAGGGTACATTCATGTTCTGAGATGGAGCAAAAGTAAGAACAACGAAAGTCCTTAGAATTCAATATAATTTTATTTAAACTTGTACAGCTAACACTGGCATACGACAGGACATAGCGAGCACCGGGATACCACTAACTGCACGAAGTAATAGGCGCTCTGCGATAG
>NW_003298977.1:55233-57834 GCF_000151645.1 Tuber melanosporum
CCATCAAACAACCAAGTATCCTCCCAGGTCCAAGTCAGTAGCCTCTCTGGTCTGAACCCAACTAGAACTAAGTGTAGCTAAAGCTGAACCAAAGACTAACCCAACTGGGTTTCTTACTGAAAAACATAAAAACCACTAGTACCTAGTCTAAACAACATCCTACAACCTATAACTACTACAATAGAAAACCAGCAAACAAGCTAAACCTATATGGGATATAATAGCATGGAGGAGGCGACAAACATGTCTACCTCATGTGCACACATGCTAGGCTGTCGACCCTATAAACTCACTCTGCCAGTTGCCTCTGAAGAGCATACTAGTAAGGAGGACCTATACCGGCTGCCCGTTCCTCAAATAAACTACATAAACAAAGGAAATACATAGAGGTCGTAACAAACTGAAACGGTCAGTCGGGCCTATCTCCTACCCATGGTGCCATGCCTCCTGCTGCCATCTATATAACTAAACAAAGGTTACCAAAGAAATCCCACAATCTGCAGCACACAAGACCCAAACTAGTTCAATGAGGGAGTTGTAACCCACTGGCCGCACAGGTGGCTGTCAACCCACTGGTCTATCAAGGAGTTTTACAGCACTCAACAGCTGCATCATTGCCACCCAGCAGGCCAGAAATAGTTAATTAGACCTTGTCCAACCTGATGCCGGCCTGACTGGTAATTGCAGGTATCTCTCCCGCTACAGCCAGCCTCCTCCAAGCTCTACAGACCAGATGCTAGAGAGTCCATCCAGACCCCTCAACCTCTCAGACAGATCAACAGTCCCACAGCCACATGACAGCCAATATCTGATCCCCTCAGGCAGCTAGGGGTCTTGGCCACCCTACCAGAGCCCCAATCCTGATAATGTGTAGTAAAGAAGGCTCTAAGCGAAGGCTAGGAGTTGCAAATGAGAGAGTACTGATACCCGGATGTTACAGTACCAGCCACAATATCCAGCCTAACTGAACCGAAGTCTTGCTGACCTGAGAAAGAGTCTGGCAGGACCATCCAAGGACAGCTCCACAAGTCCAGCCATAGGTGTAGACCAAATAATAGACCAGAGGTACCTCCAACGGACAGGTCAGGAAGGGGGAGGGTGACTGAAAGAAAGCAGACGAATGGAAAGTAGGCCCGATTTGCAATAGGTGAAGCCACCAACCACAATACAACTGAACTACTGTAATACACAAATAACGTGAATGTCTGACAGCCAATCATCTCATATCATCCCAGACAACTATAGAAGCAGTACTAGGGGGTAAAGCATTTCAGAGTTAAAGCCATTTCCACTATAGTGAGGAGGAGACATCTGACAGAAGCAATGTAAATGCCATGAGGAAAAAAGCTCCAAGAGTATATTGATAAACAACATCTTATAATTTCAACTGGAGCAACAATTATCACAAGCAGTGGCTAAGCAGGTACTGTCCTGCCACCTCTGGAAGAATGCAGCCAGTATGATAGGTTGAGACATGGGATACTTATTTAGCAAACTCGCAAGCATTTTGAATTGTAAGAACTAGAGACTCTGTTAAAACTCAACCAAAAACATAAGCTGGCCCAAAGAATGATACAAGTGATTACCTTAAATACAAGGTTCCATCTCCCCAATCGAACATGAAACCTGCAAGGAGACAATAGACTTGCAGGTTAAGAGGCTTTACAGAAAGAGGCCCATAAGTGACCATCATGAAAGGCTCAAAGTATAAGAATCATAAGAAAACCAGCAGGCGATGAAAAGGTGCAAACAGGTAGACAAGCATAACACCAGATGATAACTCTTAACACCAGGATACTGGGTGAACCTAGATAAATCCCCAGTATTAACACTCATCCTGGGTGTGTAAACCTACCGCCGAGGCCGACTAAAGTCAAGGATCAGGAAAGTACTTAGAATAGAATCGAATGTTATTTAAACTTGTACTACTAACACAGGCATAGGATGAGTACCAGTTGGCAACGGCATACTGCTAACTGCTATACCACTAACTCCAAGCTAGTTAAGTCTACAGCCCTGCACCTACCATCTCCATGTTATCCCCACATGGAAACTAGTTACAAGACTATCAAACAACCTAGCACCTTCTCTGGTCCAAGTTGGTAACCCCTCTAGTAGGAAGCCAACTACTACTAAGTATAGACAAAGCCAAACAAAAGACCAACCTGACTGGGTTCCTTAAACAACAAACATAAAATGAATACCACCTGGTCTGAATAACATCCTGCTGCCCATCTACTAGAAAAGAAAACAACAAATAAACTAAACCTACAGGCAACACAATGGCAGGCAGGAGATGACCACTACATCCACTTCTCATACCTGCATGCCAGGCCGGTAATCTTATAAACCCACTTTGCCAGTTGCCTCCTAGGAGCATACTGGTGAGGAGGACCTATACCCACTGCCTGTTTCCTAAACGAACGTCATAAAAAAATGAAATACATAAGAGGTAATAACAGACCAGAAACTGCCAGTAGGATCTATCTGCCACCTGTAGTGCTTTGTCCCTGCCCACCATACCCATAGCCAAATTAAGCAAACCAAACAAACTCCCCCGAACCCACTACAAAAGACCCAAATAGGTCCCACCGGGGGGTT
>NW_003298977.1:59178-63557 GCF_000151645.1 Tuber melanosporum
AATCTGTAAAAAGTTTTCGGTACCGATCGCTGCGTCTGCCCAGGTGATACCGGCAAGGCACGTCCGATAGGAACCGTGCCATGGAGGGGGTGGCAAGCTTCAAATCCTCACAGCCACGTGATAAGTGTGAGGTTGGAGGGGGGGGGGGTGCCAACTCAACTAAATGTACGGTCCTATACCTACCATCACCAAGTCATGCCCGCACCTGAAATACTTACAAGATGATCAAACAACTCAATGTCTTCCCTCGTTCAAGTCTGTAGCCCCTCCGATATGAAGCCAACCAGCACGAAGTATAGCCGAAGCTGAACAAAAGACTTACCCAACCAGATTCCTCATCTAACACATATAAAATCACTACTACCCAGTCTGTATACAGTCGCACAGCCTGTCCATCATGATATAAAACTAAAAAACAATTTAGCTATGCAGGTGGCACAATGGCAGGGAGGAGTTGACCAAAGTGTCCACCTCCTATACCTGTATGGTAGGCTGTCAACTGTATGAACTCACTTTATCAGTTGCCTCCGAAAAGCATACCAGTTAGGTGGACCGGTACCTGCTGCCCGTAACTCAAACAAATAACCGAAACAAAAGAAAAACATAGAAGTAATGGCAGACTGAAAATGCCTGTGGGGCCTATCTCCTACCCATGGTAGCCTGCCTCTTCCCACCCTACCTGTAGCCAAACCAAACAAACTAAACAAACCCCACGAAGCCCAGTGCCCAAGGCCCATACAAGTCCAACCATGTAGTACTAACTCTCTATCTATACAGGTGGCTGTCAACCCGCCAGACTGTCAGGAAGCTTTAAAGTACTCTGCAGCCTACCGTTAACAGCCAAGCAGGCCAGAATCACTTAATTATACCCTGCGACACCTGATATAGGGCCGACCAGTACTTCCAGGTGCCTCTCCCCCCATAGCCAGCTCCCACCAAGCCCTACTCACCAGACGCCACAGAACCCATCCAGCCTCTCAGCCCCTCATACAGGTCAACCATCTGACAGTCACAGTACAACCGATGCTGAGCCCTATCCCCTGACACCATGTAGGTGAGGGGGGCCCACCAGCTATAGCTAGGAGCCATAACAGAGACAGTACCAATACCTGAAGATACCGGTACCAGCCACTGGTACCAGCCACACCATCCAACCTAGCCTAACTGAAGCCCTACCAAGTCAGGGAAATGTCAGGCAGGACTGTCTAAGGACCACCCTACAGGTCTGATAGAAGTCACAGACTAAACAAAAGGCAAGAGGTACCCCAACTGATGCAACAGGAAGAAGGGGGTCAAGGTAACAGATGCAGACAAATGGAAGGTAGGCCCTACTTGCAACCAGTAAGGCCACCAACCACAATCCACAATCAAACCAACCCAAAATACAGACAACATGAGTTTCAGGAAGCCAGTCATCTCACACCACCCCAGGCAACCATAAAAGCTACACTAGGGGGTAAAGAATTTGAGGGTCTAAGCTATTACCACTAAGGTAGAGAGGGGACACCCGACAGAACTACCATAAATACCACGATGACCAAAGCTCTAAGTAAACAGTAATAAACAACATTGTAGGATTCTAACCATAAAAACACGAACTAAAGAGGAGGGGCTGGGCTGGTACTGCTGTGGCCACCTGAATAATCATGCTGCCAGTAAGATGAGCTGAGTACATGGGATGGTCATCAAGCGAACCTGCTGGCATTTTGTATCGTAAAAACTAAGAACTCCATTAAAACCCAACAACACAAATGAGTTGGCCTAGAAACCAACACAAGTGATGCCCGCAAACACAATATTCAATCACCCTAATCGAACGCGAAACCTGCGAGTAGATGAGAGACCGACAGTTGAAAATGTTTTACTGAAAATGGCCCCTAAGCGACTGTGATGAAGAGCTCTAAGTGCTGGCATCATGAGATAACCAGCAAGCAACGAAATACTTCAAACAAGTAGGCAAGCCCAACACCACACAATAACCTTCAATGCCAGGATACTAGGTGAATACAAATAACTGCCCAGTAGAAAGAAACATTGTAGATGCAGCACAGAGGCTCACCACTGAGATAGAGTAAATGCAAGGACATGGAAAGTACTTCGAATTTAATGTAATTTTATTTAAACTCAATCCGCCAATACTGGCATAAGACAAACCCCAGGACAGGGCTCTCAAGTTGCCACAACCCAGATACCAATAACTACAAACTAACTCAACCTCTGGCCTAATACCTCAAACATACCCATGCTGTGCCCTAACGCAAAAAACTAAATACAAAGCCATCAACAGTCAAGAAAATCCTCCTCAGTCCAACCTTCCCGCTAGTCAAGTTACCCATACAAAATACATAAAATCCACTACCACCACCTGAATGTGACCCCACAATAACTTCCTCCACAGTAGAAACTCACACTAGTATCCCCACTTAATTATTTTGGGACACCCATGCTGGCCACCTCAGCAATCCATCTCCAAATCCCAAAATGAAAGAAACACCCAAGACCTAAGCACGTGGACACAAAGGAGAGCTGTAATACAGGGTAAAGGCTCCCTAGCTCAGGGGGTATGAACCATCATAGAGCATCCGTGGAGCACCAGGGTGGCATATCAATCCAAATACCTTAACAGAAGTAGCGAGGACTACATAGTCCCCGAGCCATCAACTACTAGCCTAATATACCCAGTTATTCAAGCCTTCCTCAAATGCCTCAGTGTCCTCCACTCACGGTAAACCTAGGGCGGACTCCATAGTAGCCGGTTAGCTAAAGCGAACCAGTAAGGGGTATGACCCATCCAAGTCTGGGACAAGTAGCATGGGTGAGGATTAATCACTTGTAATTCTGTACTTCTTGATTTTCTTTCTCTTCCCTCCTCTCAGTACAGGTCCAGTAACTAGAGTGGACAGGCCTCCCTCATCACCACATACCGCTACAAGAGAGAGGCCACTAGAGGTGTTTTCCTGACCAGCCATGGGCTCAGCCACAGAGGACTCAGATACCTGCTCCCTAGAAGAAAGTGATACCACCACTGCTGGAGTCACTACACTAGGGCCAACCTCACTTACAACAGGAGCATGCTCCTCCTCTAGACCTGATAAATCAGGACCTGGACCATCCACACCGCTACTCTCAGCAACAATTGCAGGCAGGGGCAGGATAACCGCCGGTGTAATATTTTCCTGTAAGAGCTTGTATGCCAGACCGTAAAGGTTATCTGGGTCTAGCCCATCCTCACAACTCATACTACTTTAGTAACAGAAGTGACTGAGACGACAGGCAAGAACGAGATAACTGGAGAAATTTCAGCAGCCAACAATATGACTGAACTACAAATGGTATCGTGTTCAAAATCCTGGGCAACAGAAAAGGTAGGTCTTCCTGTTTTAGTATGACGAAGTTGACCAGAAAGGACAGAGATGTGATATCAAAGGCAAGAGACTTCAGTCTCTAGGATGAAGTTCTTCTTAAATGGCATGAGACAGAAGTACCGAGAATGTAGAGTGGATGTGGCAGAGAAGACCTAGGCTCACTTAGCCACTGTAACTGTAAAGAGATAACTGTAGTGAATAATTGTAGAAATAAGTAAATGAAAGTAAGAACTTTCAGCAAAGATATAGGAGGAATAACAACGATGTCTAACAAAGGTAATCGAAGTTAAAAACTTGAAGAGTATTATGAGATAGAAATCAAGGGCTCTGATTGGTCGACACTAAACCGTTACGTTCTAACAGGAGATGAAAGAAGGATGAGGAAAGTACTTAGAACAAAACATGAAGAGCCTATCCTCCTTAGCTGTACTGGACTTCTTATATATAGTGTTCTTTCCGCCTCTAGTCAGGTGACTCCAAGTGAATACATGTGTGAAACCAAATCATAATAAACTAATCATATAACTAAAGTGATCACATACACGAAACCTATGACCTCATATTAAGGTCATGTGGGAAACATAAATCAAATGTACAAGGAATACTCGCAAGGCATGCTTGCAAGGTACACTCACCAGGTGCACATCCCATTACTCATAATTGAGTCATGTGTGAAACTTAACAAATTATAAGATAACAAGTCATAGGACTCAAATGAGTCATATACGAGAAACCGTTAATGTACCTATGACTCATTACTATGAATAATATGAAAACCTTTTCCTTGCTAAGCCACATTCTTAACAATACTATTCAAAGAAATCAAAACAGAATATCAGATACCCTAGCTTTAGTGTTATACAAGGCCCAAACAATTGACGACAACCTACAAAGAGGTCGACCAGCCACATTGGAGTGAGTCCCCACGGAGTAGAAAGATGGAGAAGAATAGATGAATTTAAATACGACTCCTACCTAAAGTAAGGCGAAGTAAAGGGATGGAGAACCCCTCCT
>NW_003298978.1:0-57609 GCF_000151645.1 Tuber melanosporum
AAGTAATGGATATATAGGAGAATAAAGGAGAGGGCCATTCCTTGGGACCTCTATGGCCTTCATATCTTCCTTCTCCCATGGACTTAGGAGATAGTATCTCCCACAGAGCCCCCTCTGCCCTTCTCTTTGCCACACTATACACATTCCCTGATAAAATCTTGCCTAAAATACCCTTATGCCCCCAAGGAGCAAACCCCTCCTGATTACAGGAGGAGGATACTACCACCCCTGTCTCCAAACTGCCAGCAGGTTCAACCTGGTACTGCACAAAGACCACTCTACTTTCCATTTTTCTCCAGTTTCTATTACTCCTCCTCAGAGTAGTAGCTTTTTTACACTCATTCCACACAATTTCTTGGGAAGCTAGAATGTGTTTCTGTTATTGTTCAATGCTGTATGTGCTGTCTTGTTTTCTTTGTCTGTTGTTACGTTTCAAGATCCTACTTTTTTCGTAGAAAGCCCCTGAACTTCAGAGATTTCAAGTCCTTCAAGCCACCTCTGTCGAGGGGATACAAACTGAGGGAAGCGATGTATGTCATGCACTTCATTTTTTATGTTGCCTCATTGGTTCTCGCGTCCTTTGATAATCCTGCCCAGATGGCAAGAGACATCTAGAACTCCACTGGCCTCTTCGACTCCCTTCATACTATGTTCAGGATCCTCAACCTATACTCTCTTTCTACTTCTTCCTGTCTCCACCCCACAGTCTCCACTGAGGAGGCTTTCCCAAACTTTGACTTCTTTTCTCTAGTACTGGGAGATTTCAACATTTACTATCCACAATGGCATCCCTCCATCCTGTAAGAAAGAATGAAATAAGAACATCTAGCCGGTATACAGACCTCGTCTAGAAACAATGCTTCTCTCTGATAAATACCGCTGAAGGGTACACACACTTTTCATTAGAGCAAGACTATACCCTGTTGGACATCAACCTGACCTTTACCAACTTGCACTTTTCTCTCTTTGTTGATTCCTGAGATGCTCCACTCCCCATAATAGGGTTAGACTATGTCTCTATCTCTATCACACCTGCCTCTCTCCTGCTACATTCCCCCAACTACTGCCATGCTGGAGTGTGACCAACTGGTATGGAAACTACAAGTGACTATGATCACGCACAATCCCTCCTCCATACCCTCTCCCAATATCGTAGTCCTTAGACTCTTAGCTTGACATCAACTTCAGCAGGATCAGGATCATCCTAACGTAGTATACCCTCAGGAAACGACCCTCTCTCTGATCGAAATGCTGGTAGTCAGACATCCTATCTGATCTGAGAAAGGTCCACCACTCCATGTTAAGGGATGCTAGATCCTTCCCCTCAGAAGACTCACAGAATGCCGTCCATCTGGTGAAAAATGCCTACTTCAAGGTAATAAGGAAAGTAAAGAAGGAACATTGGTTGAACTTCCTCAACAGCACCATTCTACAGAATATATAGACAGCAAAAAAGTTTGCCTTCAACAAGCCACCAGAACACTTTCCAACTCTTCTAAATGCATCTTCACCTACGGAGCTGAATGATATACTGCTATTCCACTGGCTAACCAGACCCTCTGCCTTGCGTCCTTCAATCCTTTGGGTATTCAAAGACTCCTCCCACCTCACAGCAGCCAAGGTGGCCACTGTACTCCTAAGTCTTCCACCTTTTTAGCACTTGGACCTGATCTCATTTCTTATAGGGTGTAGAAAAGAATCAACACTGCCAATCCCTCTCTCTTAGTCTCCCTCTTCTCTCCTGTAGTGCGCTTTTGCCATTACTCCAAGTCACTCAAGATAGCAAATAGTGTGGTACTAGATACGCCCCAAAAGCCTACGTATGATATACAATCTCCTTTCTATATCATAGTCCTCCTTGAAACAATCTCCAAAATTCTGAAAAGAATAATAGTTACTCGCCTCTTTCTCATAGCAAAGACTATGGGCCTACTCAACCCCCACCACTACGGGTTACTGCCAGGTCTTATAAGCTTTGATGCCTGCACAACTCTTACCCACGAGGTCCAAATACTCCAATGACCACAGTGTGAGGTCTCTACTCTGTTCCTAGACATCAAAGGGGGCTTTGACAATATCGCCCCCAATGACCTCTTCCACATACTTTGCTCTACTGGCATACCCCTGTATCTCTGCTCCTGGAACATGTTCTTTCTTATAGACAGGCAATGCCAGCTCATTTTTTATGGCTTCTCCAGGGTCTTCAGGTACGTTTAGGTTGAAATCCCCCAAGGCTCTCAGATATCTCCACTTCTTTTTGTAATTTATCTCTTCCTATTTCACTTTCCTATCCAACAGGGCTTGATCCTATCATATGTAGACGACTTCACTGTGACTGTTGCCTCCAATTCTTACAGAATGAACATCCAACCCCTACAGTACGTAGTTAAGTTACTGTTTCAAAGAGGCAGAAGACAGGATGTTTCCTTCTCAATGCCTAAAATGGAGCTCATACACTAGTGCACCCCCCGTAAGAAAATCCCTGTAGCCACTCTCCCAATTGTTATTGATGGTCTGCTCTTTCACCTCTCCCAGGTGATTCGGTAGCTTGGCTTCTAGTTGGAGTCTGCTTGATACTCCCTCTTCTGGACAACTAACACCTACTTCTCCAGGCACCTAGCAATGGCCCAGGGCACTTTCTTTGTAGATAAAAGACTGTCAGGGCCAGGTAAAGGTCTTGCCTTCTTTCTCTGTTACCATCTTGCTTCTTTCCTCCTAGCACCCATCCTACAATACAGTATGGACCTCTTCAATCCCTCCACCTCAATGGTAGACCACCTTGCCGTCTTTTGGAGACAGGTTCAAAGGTGGGATACCAATTGCTCTAAAGAAACCCCTACAGGTATTCTCTCCTGAGAGTTGGTCCTGTAACTGATACAATTCCTTATTGAGTACTACCAGTGTCTGGTCACACTCAGTATTGTATGGCTCCTGCCTGAGAGGAACTCTGCGACAGTACGCCTTTACAGTTCCTTCTCTACCACTTCTGCTTTTCGCTTACCTGAAGATTATGGCCTGTTCACGGTCGGCTTTACTTCAAGTTACAGGCCTCTTTATTGGACGACCCCAAATATGTGACCCTCAGTATGAAGACATCTTCTTCTGGACAACATTGTCCACAGAGTGGTCAAGCTGGTAGGCCATCTTCCACGAGTCCCCCCAGTATCCGACGTTCTCCTCCCCTTCCCACTTCCTCCTGTAGCCCCTCGGGACTTCCCATTTCCAGCAATCAAAAAAGGTTACATGCTTTTACTTCTCTACAGCCTGTCTAGCCAGTACCTACACCCCTCACGCTATGTATATTGGCTGATGCTAGCCCTCCATCTATTCAAGGGAGTTGGTAAGTTTATAGCTAGCCGTATCTACAAACTGAGGTCAAGTAAAAGCTACTGGGCAGGCCACCAGTGCTGGTAGGATCTCGATGCCACAGATCTCTACTCTTACTGCAAGACAGAGCCAGAATCCTTCTACCATACTATCCTCACCTGCTCTTCACAGAGTAATGCCAAGAACCTCTACCTCCTCAGGGTTGTGAGCCTAAGTGAACAAGAGTCCCTCTTGTCATCAGCTATCGTCCTAGGAGTTCTCGCATCATACATCTCCTTGACTTCGACAGGATTTCCCTTCAAGATGTCTGCTTGCAGGGATCAACCTCAATAGAGCAGAGCCTGTAACAGTCCAGTTCTCTCCAAAAGCCCACCACACCAGTCTCAAAGGATCGTTAGTAAATTACTTTATTTGTATTTCCTGTATGATAGGTTGTCACCTGTACAAGTTTGAATGTGTTTCTTTACTCTTAGCTATATGTATCTTACAATACTGGTTATTCACAGAATTTGGAACTACTAGTTTGGTTTCTTTTATTATAGTTTGCTTTGAGATTGAGGTTTTGTTTACACCATAGCTAGTACTACATGCAAGTTCTTATATATTAACAATGAATATATAATTATAAATGATAATAAAAAAAGAACAGAAAAAGAAAAGGACCTCTGGTACAGCACACTTCATCACTCCTATTTTCTTCCTACATTGTTTGACAATACCATGGACAGCTGTTGTGGACCATTGATCATCTCCTCTGCTCCCTCTATGGTTCTTGCCTAGGAGTATAGATTTTCTTCAACAATCGTAGTTTATCTGTAGATGGCCCAAGTCTCTAGCTCTTCAGCTCCTTCCACTGTATTGTTGACCTGACTGAATGCATGTTGGAGCGTTGGACTCAGGCTTGTGTATAGGTATTCTGATTTAGTGACCTGTTCCAATACTGCTTCTGCAGTGATTAGCCTGAATTCATTCCAGTATTCCATTACAGTTCTTAATCCTTATTCAAGTTCCATTAATCAATTTTGTACTACCCCTTGCAGGTCCATTAATCTAAATTGCTCTTTGAGTTTGTCATAAAACCTCTCCCATGTATGTCAATGTGGTTCTTGATCTCTTTCCATGTATAGTGTCAACTATTTCCTTACATCTCCTCATAATAAACTTGAGACATAGGGGAATTTCATATCCTCATAGCTATCGGCCCAGCCAACTGCTCTAAATAAGATTACTACCAGTACTAGTTAGCTTCTTAGTTTTTCTCATGTTTTATTATAAGTTTCTAGTTCTTTGACCTTTAATATTAGGATACTGTTAGGAATACCAGAACCCGATACCTAGGAACCACCCTAAGTAGCGTAACCCCACTCGGAATCAGAATCTCTGGTCTCCAGCACCCCCCTCCGGCTCCCTTACGGGGCCAGCATGTCATCATATATGTCAATCTCAGTTGCGTCCTGTGACTATATTACCACAGAGTTGAATGTGTTAGTATAACACTATATACGTCGTCGCCGTCCATCGGACCAGATACTGTTCGCAGGGTATATGAGCGGGGACGTTCGGCTAGGTCTGAGAAGTGGAACGGAGTGATTCCGTCAACTACTCAGAGAGTTAACTGGCTTCAAAGACATGACACTTTGGGCATGGGCCATAGGTAACGGGACGTTTTCACACAAAGAGATGGTATCAAATGGTAAAGGATCTCTACTAGAAACCAATACATTTACATCCACCAGAAGAGTCTAGAACTCCAAAAGACACTACCAAAGAAGCCTACAAACTTCATGGAGTGTTGCAACTGGGTTTCGGAACATGTCATAACCATGGGGTGATTCTCAATACTATAATGATTACTGAAACCTACTACTCAGAGAGCAACCAAGAGTTGCCACCTGAGGGATTAATTACCGATCTGGTGGAATAGCTTCCTGCGAGTTAATAGGAAGTCTTCCAGAGAAATTCTATCAGTTGAGTATGGAGTTACAAAGGATCGGAGTTAGATGACCTACGATAGTTGTAATAACAACCACCTTTGCAGATATAGCCGAGGATAAAACTGATCATTTCCTCAATGGCGAAGACAATTGGAGCCACTTCAGTTTGACTTAACAACTAGGTCATAAGTCTAAAAGACCCTGCTAATCAGGATACTAGTATTGGGGACAGTACATTTCCTAAGAAGAAATATCGTAATTACCGGATAGGCTGTGATAGTTTTCAGGGTTTACAGGTGTTCGCACCTTGGAAGAAAACTCAACGTTGTAAATTACGATTGAAGAAATACAAAGTTGTATGATAAATAGATATAGTCCGCGAATACTCAGATGTGAAATATAAATATTGAAGTACCACCCAAAGCTTTAGATATCATCAAGCAATGGAGAAGAGACCTTAACAATATAATATTGTTTTTACAATTCTACCCTACTTTACCTATTTTACTTCGCTCCTAGTAGTTATAAACGAAATGAATAAAGTTCGAGCCTTCATAGACAATCTCCATCTACAGAAACGAATCTTGATTGGCCTAGACAACCTTGCAGGCTATCAAATTGTTTCCGCCTAACAGATACTTCATGGAGATAATGCTTCCAAAAACCGATTTTCAGATCCTGGCACTTTGTTTGAAGGTTCTCCTTCTGTCATCCTTGAATTTTCTGATTCATTCTTGGATGAGCTGTATACTAATTATTCTTCCAATGTTACCAGACTCACTATCCTTCCTAGCTCAGATATTGTATGCAGTAGTTCTTCTCTGAGCGCTGGTAGACCTAGTCAGTTGTAATTGTATTGATAATCTGTGTTGTTATTAGATGTTGTTTATGAGGACACATTTAAGTGTAACAATCCTACTCCCCTGTACATAGTTCTTCAACAGATAATAACCTTACCTCTTCGGTTTCTCTAATATCTCAATTGCTCTGAGCACTTTTATCATTACTATTGCTTCTGATAGTGAAGACCATATTATACTCACATTACCTCTTTTAAGTAAAATCTTTTTCTCATATAATTTTATACAAGGTGTATATACAGTATTGATTCAACTTGTAGAATAGGAAAGAACTTAAGTGGTTGTGTGAGGAGTCTGTATTAGAGGTTCTTTTTTTTTTTTTTTTTAGAATCATATTATTACTTGGTTAAGGTATAAGAACAAGGTATATAAGGCGAGTTATAGCATAAAGAAAACCCCTCCACCCTGGACCACGAGAAAACTAGTACCCCAAGATCCTCTGGTATGGGCCTAACCATACACACTTTCAAGGCAATCAACTCAGATACCTGGTCTGTAGACTTCACAACTTGAATACTATGTGGTCTTTCCTAGAAGCCAACCATAAGCTCAAGAAGATTCCTCACTCAAAAGACATCACTCCTACTAACGTTACTTAGCCTACAGAAAGAAAACCAATCAAGCTAGACAGGAAAGCATAAGGAAATACTATACCAATAAACTACCAGACCCAAAAGGGCGATAAAAGAAAGTAACTACTGCCCATTGAACTGCCAGTTTTGCCGTTTATCAAATACCGCCCCCGAAGTGAATGGTCAGTGATGAGCCCTAAGACCATACACTCCTAACTAGCTAAGCTACAGATATTGTACAATACCATGACCCAGAATGGAGAATAAGGACCTCAGTGTCAGGCTCTAGGAGTTGATGTTTGACAGAAGAGATGCTGCCTAGCTGTAGGGTACCAGCCGAAGATCAACTGCTAGTAGGTAGTCAGCCAGAGCCCTAGAATACCACGTGGTAGAGAGAGGAAGTAGTTGATGATACATATGAGAATCCCAGTAGTAGGGCGTTGAGGCTAATAGCCCTACTGATGTGGTAATGGCAGAAGTTGGACTGTGCAGAGATGAGTACAAGGGCAGAACCCAAAGTATTTCCTCTTTGGGAACCCACAGTAGTGATGGGAGGAGTATTCTCCTATATATAGATGCAGTAGCTGGTTACCTTCTAGATAGAAAAACAATATAAATCTATATCCTCATCTAAAAGATCACACCTCCACGGAACAAGGCAATCGTGCTACCTCCATCAGGTTATGAGCCTCTAAGTTACACTGCAATCCTCGACAGGCTTAAGAGATACTGCATAACGACAGTTCATTAAAAAAAAAAAAAAAAAGTTCATCAACAATAACACAATTCTCCTCTCCCTCTACCAATTTTTTGATTGATAATCAGCAGGTCTTTTAAAAAGAGAATGAGTGAACACAGTGGTTTACTATCGGGTATTTTGGGAATGGCTATGGAGAAATTAATGGAGACAAATTACTAGGTTTGGTCAGTCGAGATGAATAACTATCTTCTCAGAGAAGGACTTTGGAGACTTACCACCGGAGTGGATCCAATTTTGGAGCAACCAGACAAGAAAGATACAGATTATAAAGAATTGTATCGAGAGTATGATACACAACAACTTCGAATTGAAAAGGCAATTGGAATCTTACGGGGTACTATGAGTTACTCCATTGCAAGACACTATATTGGAGAGTTCTGGGATACACCAAAGAAAATTTGGGATGATGTTCAAAGAACATATAAGGTCACCACACAATATGATTCAAATCACCTTTAAGTTGAGCTATATGAATGTCGGTTGGAAGACTGTGGGACAGTCTCTGCATATCTCGACAAGCTCAAGGAAATCAGAGAGAAGTTAGTCATCTGTGGAAAGACAGTAACTTCAGATCAGATGATTTTTCAAATATTTCATGGCCTTCCCAAAACTACTGAGTGGAGAACATGGACAATAGTTACAGAGTCTAAACTTTCAAGAGACAACACCAATGCAGATTTTGTCATGTTACAAGAGTTACTCAATGCCTATGAGGCCAAACTCAAGAGAGAAATGTCAATTAAACCTAGACAAGCTCTTTTTGCTGCTAGAACAAAGTGGAGGAAGACAACTGGGAGTACAGTTGCTGGTAAACAAAGGAAGAGAGTTGAGGACTCTACTACACTTAAGAAGTTTACTGGCAACTGCAGAAAGTGTGGCAAGAAAGGTCACAAGGAGAAAGATTGTTGGTCAAAAGGGACTAATAGAATGAAAAAGAGTGGTGGACCAGGAGGAAAGGACAGAGGATTGGGAAATCCGGAAAGTGCTGGAATGATGGGAGAGGAAATGTGGATGACAGAAGAGGTTGTGGCTGAGAAGAGAGTTTTGGCAATAAAGTCAAAATCTGAGAAGGTAGATGATGGATGGAGTAGTGTTGAGATGGATAAGGGATCAGAATAAATACTGGACTTTGGATGCACCAATCACATTACAAGTTATCGCCATGTCTTTATTAATGAGACATTTACCGAGTTACCAGAAAATAAGCGTAAGATTCGAACGGCTACAGGTGAACTAGTTCCAGCCATCAGAATTGGAAATGTTCGAATCGGAATCTGGTTACCCCATACAGGAAGGAGCACAATTCAATTATGTGATGTTCTCTATGTCCCTAATGCTGGGAGCACAAATCTCATTTCAGTGAGTCAGCTAGCAACCAAAGGCATGACTATCAACTTCAGCAATGATAGAGCCGAGTTGTATAAAGATGGAATACTTACAGCCTTGGCACTAAAGACTAAGCGAATGTATACTGTGGTAGGCAGTGAGCTACTAATGGAGAAGGTCTTTACAATGGTTGAGGATGATACTTCTCAATTGATACTATGGCATAAACGATTTGGACATCTTTACACTGATGCAATTCTGAAGATGAGTAGTCAGAAACAAGTTCAGGGACTTCCTATGCTTCAGTCTAAAAGCAATAAAGAACGATATCAGTTATGTCTTGAAGGAAAGATGACCAAACTACCCTTTAAACCAGCAGTTCAGAGAACAACTGCTCCTCTTCAACTTATTCACTCTGATCTGTGTGGACCAATGAAAGAGAAGTCATTTGGAGGAAGCTCGTATTTCATGCTTCTTATTGATGATTTCACCAAGTTTACAGCAGTATATTTTCTGAAGACAAAGAGTCAAGTAGCTGAATGCTTCAAGAACTATAAGGTACATGTTGAAAAGATTCACCAGCAGAAAGGCAATCACTATGTTATAAAGGCAGTGAGAACTGATGGTAGAGGAGAATATACAGGAGGAGCTTTTATCAGAGAATTGGAAAAAAATGGGATTGAAGCAAATGTGACAGTTCCTTATACATCACAGGAGGATGGAATTTCAGAGAATGGAAATCGAGTGGTAGTTGGACGTGCAAACACTTTACTTCGAAAAGCCAGTACACCAAAGTCTTACTGGGCGGAAGTAGTCCAAACTATTGTTTACCTTAAAAATATTTCCTTGACAAAGGGAATTCATGGAAAAGAGACTACACCATTTGAGCTGTGGTTTGGAAAGAAACCCCAAGTTGAGCACCTTTGAGTATGGGGATGTTCAGCTTATGCCTATATTCATCCTACAAATCGAGTTGATAAGAAGTGGAGTCCACAAGCTGAAAGACTAACGTTTGTTGGATATACTATGACAACAAAGCAGTATCGACTATACAATCCAAAAACATGTGTATTTGTCAAATCATGTGATATGGTTTTCTATGAAGATACACCTTACTTTCAGCAAACTGCACAACAAATATTTCTCCCCTTCACACACGGAAATACATCCAAATCTCATCACTTTTTACGTCCAACATCTCCAGTAAGATCTTCAGCAAATCACTCCAGAGCAGATTACATTAAGCCAGCAGAACCTACAGCCAATTCGAACACTGGTAATACCTAGCATCTGGTTGCATCTGCACAAAAGAGTACGTGCTTTAGAGTCAATACGTTCAAATCTTGGAGCATACTGGCAAAGGTCTAGTGATATAAAAAATGAGATAAGACAACTGAGGAATCAGAAATCCAAGGAGTTGTCAGATCCTGAATCAGGAGGAGATACTACAGGAGAATTAGAGGCAGTGACTTGGAAAAAAGAAGTAGACTAGGAGAGTCAGAATGCAGTACTTCAAACTGATATGGTATTCATGGTAAATGATGGACCTAACAGTATTGGAGCAGTTCTAAAGAGTGCTGATTGGGACCAGTGAGTTAAAGCAATCAACAGTGAATTAAACTCACTTGAAAGTTACCAGACCTAGAGTATTGTCAAGTCTTATAAACTCGCTATTGTAACGATCCCCTCTCAGATAGTTAGTTCTTGGGGATGGGGAACGATACTTATCTTTTCCCTTTCTTTCTTTGTCTTACAATAGCTCTGGGCCTCTACCTATGTTACCGATAGTACAAGACCTGTGTCTTCTATCGGAAACACCTATCGTAAGCTTTTTCTAACTCGTCTTCATAACCAGCGCTTCTTGGCGTAATGATAACGCTGCAATAAGGATAAAGATCGTAAAGGTGTTTTATATTCGTTAAAGTAATATGTAGGAAAAGTACTTAGAACAAAGCATGAAGAACCTATCTTCCTCAGCCGCATTGGCCTCCTTATATAGTGTTCTTCCCGCCTTTAATCATGTGACCAAAAGTGGTCACATGTGCAAAACCAAATCAAAACAAACTAGTCATGTGACCAAAGTGATCACATGCTCCAAACCCATAACCTTATAGCGAGGTCATGTGCAAAACTCATAAACCAATCATAACGCAATAAACAAGTCATATGACTCGACTGAGTCATATGCACGAAACCCATGACATCATAATGAGGTCATGTGCGAAACATAAATCATATTGTGCAAGGCTTGCCTGTAAGGCACACTCGTAAGGCATACTCATCAGGCGCATGTCCCATGACTCCTACTTGAGCCATGTGCGAAAGCATCACAAATCCCACACATAACTAATCATACAACCTGAATAGGTTATATGCGTAAAACAATAACATACCTGTGACTCATAACCATGTGTCACGTGAAAACCCTTTCCTCGCTAAGCCACATTCGTGACAGCTATTGGGGCAAAACCAATTAGTTCCTGGATGGTACTTCAGGAGGAGATTGGAGAAAATGGACAAGTTGTACGATTCAAAGCCAAACATGTTGCACATGGATTCAGACAACGACCAGGCATTCATTTTACAAATACTTACTCGCCAACAATTTCTCATGGGGCTATTTGACTTATTCTCTCAAAAGCTGCTGCAGAGAATTAAGAAATAATTCAATTGGATATTGTGACTGCATTCCTGGAAAGTAAGATAGAGGAGGAGCTTTATCTTAAGTTACCAAAGGAGTTTACAATTTCAGTTGATGGAAAAGTTAAACTGGGAATCCAGGATAATGGAACTACTATACCGGTAGTTGTGAAGTTAAACAGGAGTCTCTCTGGTTTGAAGCAGGCTGGCCATAACTGGTATCACACTCTGGAGAGACATTTTGTTGAAAAGATGAATATGGTTGCAGCAAAATATGAGGCTGGAATATATGTTTCAAGCTCTGGAGCTACAATTATCACCTGGGTCGATAACCTACTTCTCATTGGAACAAGGTCTGAGGTTATAGAGATGAAAGTTAGTATTCAACGCCGATTTGAAATAAAAGACTTGGGAAATGTGAGGTTTTTCTTGAGCATGTCAGTAGAACGAGATAGGAAGAATCGGACAGTTTCTCTAAGTCAACAGATATATCTGTCCAAGATTCTTACCTATTTTTCAATGGAAAACTGCAAAGGATGCTCTACCCCCCTAGATCCTAAGGTGAAGTTACATGAAAGGACAGAAATAGAAGAAGGCATGAATATACAGACCTACCAGGAAGCCATTGGTAGCTTAACTTATGCAATTACAACTCGACCAGATATTGCATATGCTACCAGTTTAGTTGGACGTTTTGCAGCCAATCTTTCTATACTACATTGGCAAGTAGTAAAGAGAATTTTTCGCTATATCCAAGCAACGAAGAATTGTCGACTCATGTTGAGAAACCAGGTTGATGACAACAAACCTGGAGGTCAAACAAATGATCTAGCCTAGAGAGTCTATGCTGATGCTGACTTTGCAGGAGAAGTTGATTGATTGAAATCTACTAGTGGTTTTGTTATTCAAGATCCCTATAGAGCAATAGTTAACTGGAAATCACTAAAACAGTGAACTATTGCAAAGTCAACAGCAGATGCAGAATTTAACACAACTGCTCTAGCTGCTGAGGAAGGACTGTGGCTATATAAAGTTCAGAGGGAGCTATACCCAGCATTACAAAAGACTTATCTACAATTTGTGAAGTTATACAATGATAATCAATCCTGTATTGCAAGACTAGCAGATGGCCAGTTTCGACCCTCTACTCGTCATGTTGGTGTCCGATATTTCTGGTTGAAAGAGATTGTGAAAACAGGGAAGGCAACTATACAGTATCTAAGAACTGATGCGATGATAGCTGATGGACTTACAAAGTCCTTGGAGAAAACAAAGCATAAGTTGTTTGTAACCATGCTCGGAGTGTACTAGTTGGTTTGCATTTATTTATTTTTATTTTTATTTTTATTTTTATTTTTATTTTTATTTTTATTTTTATTTGTATTTTTTTTATTTTTTATTTTTAACTATAAGAGGAGAAGACAAGATGTATACTACATGGGATTAGGGGTAGTGATGGTACACATGAGAATCCCAGTAGTAGGGCGTTGAGGCTAATAGCTCTACTGATGTGGTAGTGGCAGAAGTCGGACTGTGCAGAGATAAGCACAAGGGCAGAACCCAAAGTATTTCCTCTTTGGGAACCCACAGTAGTGGTGGGATGAGTATTCTCCTATATATAGAGGCAGTAGCTGGTTACCTTCTAGATAGAAAAACAATATAGATCTACATCCTCATCTAAAAGATCACACCTCCACGGAATAAGGCAATCGTACGACTTCCATCAGTAGTTAGATACCAGCCAAAAGGAGAGGAGACAATAGGGTGTAAGCTAATGCAATTGAGGTTAGAGGTGGAGGAAGGGCCAAAGGCCCTAGAGTAAATCAGACTGTGGAAACAGAACTATTGTCATTTTACCACATCTTTTCTGTGGTCTGTTGTTCTGGGAGAGAAAGAGTCACTCAGGGGAGGAGACCCTACTGGGAGTAGGGATTCAGAGGGGCGAGAGAAGGAAGCTGACAGTAACTTGAACCGAGCAACTAGGAAGGTATGGTCAAATCTCACAGTGAGACAAAGCCCGAAGTTACTACCTGAGGCATTCCCCAATGGGGATCGTGCAAATGGAGAGAAAGACATTTACAACTTCCAGTTCCCAACCTGAAATGAATAGAGGAAGCCAACCTTGCCAAAGCTAAGCGAGTCCTCCAAGCGAGACTGGACTGCTAGGCAAGGCCCAAATAACTTTCCTATCAAGCGAACAGGAAGGCAAGTTAGGCAAAGGCAGGGGAGGTTGTTGAAGAGGAATGGGACCCCTAGGCAGGAAACATCGATAGGCAGAGGGCATGGTAAATAGTTCATGATAGTGAATTGTGGTATTGTTAAACTATGGGGGAGGAGAATAGGAGTAACGAAGTGTGCTGTACCAGAGGTCCTTTTTTTTTCATTTTGCATTTTATCATCATGTATTCATTGTTAAGGTACAGTCATATCTGAGAAGTCTACCTACCCATCACGGCAACGGTACTACTACTATCAATAATGATATTGACCATAACAAAAAAAGATACGAGTACAATTTTAAAATATATAATAGTAGAAATAGAAAAAAACAGTTTTCTAATGCTACTATTTTATATGGCTTCTATCTGCATCTAATACAGCCTGAAGCCACTCAGATATTCTCTGAATCTATTTATTAAATATTCCCAGAGGAATGATGTCCTACTCTTCCTTTGCTGCCTGAAATAATTCAGCAACACTATGTGGCCTTCTTTTAACCTTGGAGAATCGCTTTCTTAGTGCTCTTTTGAGAATTGCCCAGGCATTCTAAATAGAATTGGGATCTGGTAAGTTGGAAGGCAAAGCCAATCTTTAATATCCACAGTCCTGTTACAAGTTTTTGTTTTCTGCTCTATTATGTCATGATGCATTATTAGCAGCCATATAGATGGTTTGAGTAGCTTTTTCTATAATCTTTATGAAGGGGATGAGGTAGGGTTGGTGAATCTTGGTTACATATTGGTGGGAATTGAGACCAAATCTGTCTCTTTAACTGATCCTTTCCTCCTCAGTCCTCTTCCTCACAAGAATGAGCTCAGTTCTCCCTCCATATATCATTACAGTATATACACCGATGTTGGTACGCTCAGACTTAAATCTAGGCTTTAAGTTCTTTTCTTCCAACTCTTTACCTGGTTTAAGTCTGACCTTTCTTCTCACTAGATTTGGATCATATTCAATTGTAGCTTCATCCACAGAAACCACCTATTTCCAAGCTCTTATCCAGTTTCTCCTCACTCTAGCAAACTCTTTTCTCATCTCCTTTTGTCTTTCTCTCCAAAAAAGTTTTTTCCTTGCTATCCTGATCTTAAATCCAGCTTCTTTAAATATCATGGTTACCATATCTTTGTCAAATCTAATATTGGCTTTTTGAGTAATGTTTCTTAGGGCTAAATAAGACTCAGCATCAGTAATATCAAGAATTACTTACCTTTTGGTATCAATAATCTTGGTTGGTCTGCTAGATCTTGGGGCATCATAGGTGTTTCTATCTCTGGATTTCGCATTTTTGACTATTGTTAAAACATTTAACTTGAAGAAGTTGATAAGTTTTGAAATTTTACCATATCCCATATCTGTATGTTTATAGAGGATATAGATTTCTGTTTTCTGGTCTTCGCAGAATGTTTGTGAGGGTGGTAGTACCACGGTAGGGGGTGATGTTAAGGTAATCGTTGGTTGCAGTATTGCCAAGTAGGGAGATATAGACTGTTCAGATACAACTATATAAGAACTCACATATAGTGCTAGCTATGGGGTAAATAAAACCTTTATCCCAAAACAAATAAAAAATAAAAGAAACTAAACTAGTACTTTCAAATGCCTGCAACAACCCAGATCGCAAGGATCACAAGGCACAAATCTGCTAAATATAAATGAAAACATTCAAACTAAATATAAAAAAAAACCTATTACTGAGGATATCAAATAAGGAAAACTTTCCTCTCCGGGACTAAACTGAGGAAGAAGAGTAAGATAAAGAGACGGAGCCATTGGTAGGGCTGGACAAAGAGGGAAGATCACAAAATGCAGGTATCTCAGGGGGGAAAGCCATCGTGGTTGCAGAGATGTTGGCACACAAGCTGCATAGAAGGGTTAGTAAGGATCAGAGGGGTTCTTCTTCACTCAGACTCTCGGCCTCCAGGAGGTAGAGGTTCTAGGCTCTCATGTGAAAATGGTAGGTGAGGATGGTATAGTAGAAATACTTAGATTCTATTTCACAATAGGGTTAAGTTCTGGCAGTATCCACATCTCTCCAGGAGCAGTGACTGGCCAGGTAACTCTTTCCTAACCTCATATAGTGTATGTGTCTCACGATAAATTTCCCAAGTGCCGTGAAGGGGTAGAGCAACAGCCTAGGGGAGAATCCGTAGCAGAGAGGAGGTGGATACAGTCTTGCTCAAGTATTAAGGAAAGGCTTGCAGCAGTCCTTCTTAAAAGCAAGGAAGTGAGGATCGCCTGGGGCTGCAGGAGGCAGTGGTGAAGGGAGGAGAGCTGCCGATACCAAGGAAGCACAGGGAAGATGACTAATAAGCTTGCCTACTCTATAGGCTATGGTGTCTAGCAGAAGATGTCTCTATACAGGGAAAGTCGGGTCACGTTTACCAACTCAGTAGCGGTTAGCCCAGCGTAATGCCTGTCATCAGGAGGTGGTAATATACCGGGGAGCGATATACTGAGGTGGATGTAACAATCCCCCTCTGGATAGTTAATTCTTGGCGATAGGGAACGATACTTGCCTTTTCTGTCTTCTTCTTCCTTTATCTTATGATAGCTATAGGCATTTACCTACGTTACCGATAGTACACGACCTTTGTCTTCTATCGGGAATGCCTATCGTAAGCTATCTCGAACTTGTCTTCTCGAAGGACTTCCTTAGCACAACGTTAACGTTGTAATAAAGATAAAGATCGTAAAGGTGTTTTATATTCGTTTAAAGTAATAAGTGGAAAAGTACTTAGAACAAAGCATGAAGAACCTATCTTCTTCAGCCACATCGACTTCCTTATATAATGTTCTTCCTGCCTTTAGTCATGTGACTTAAAATGGTCACATGTGCGAAACCAAATCATAACAAACTAATCAGATGACCAAAGTGATCACATGCTCAAAACCCATGACCTCATAGCGAGGTCATGTGCAAAACTCATAAACCAATCATAATACAATAAACAAGTCATATGTGCGAAACCCGTGACCACATAATGAGGTCATGTGCGAAACATAAATCATATGTACAAGGCTTACCTGCAAGGCATCCTCGCAAGGCATACTCGTCAGGCGCACGTCCCATGACTCATACTTGAGCCATGTGTGAAAGCATCACAAATCTCACACATAACACTCACATAACCAAATGAGTTATGTGCGCGAAACAATAACATACCTGTGACTCATACCCATGTGTCACGTGAAAACCTTCTCCATGCTAAGCCATGTTCGTGACATTAGCTCCCCTCCTCCTAAGCCTGAGTCCCATCAGGCTTTTTCTCCTAGTTTCAATAGTTCCCGTCCTGCTAAGCGCATAGTTCTTCTCAGCTTGTGGAACTTTTCCTCTGCCGTCCTGCCGAGCGCATGGTTCTTCTCAGCCTGTGGAACATTTCATCTGCCGTCCTCCATCTGACCCTTACCGATTCTAGGGTCAGGTTCGCCATTTCAATCGTGAGTCGCTGATTGTCGTTCAGCTGTCTTAGCTCCGCGATCGTTTTATCGTTTGCCATAATTGTGGCTTCAGATTGGCCAAGTTGTTCTCGGAGTCCCAGGATCTGCCTGTGTAGGCTTCTGATGTCCGGTTCCGTGTCTGCTGAGGAGTTTTGGGCCCCTCCCTCCCTGGACCGCTTCCTCGTGGCCCATGCCTTTCTGGCATCTTCACCTTCAACTCTTTCCTGCTTCCATCCTTCTGCGGGTAGAATCCCGCAGATATTTTCTGTGCCCTGTGCATTCTGCACCCATTTCCGAAGCATTGTTGCCAATGCTTCAGAACGTGGTCTGGGCGTGGGCCACCCTTTCGACATTCCCTCAAGAACCATCCTGAAACCTCTTAGTCACCAAAGTGTGTTTGGCAACTGTCATCGTAGTATACCGTCCATGACATGGCATTATGCTGTGCTTGTTGTTCTCTTTCCTTCAGTTCTTCGTCGGTTGGCCCCATGAATGAGTATTCAGGGCTAGTGGATGTGGTTTGGTGGGGGCTATCGCCCCAGCTTTTGTGTTGTTGCATTAGTGCGGGAGCCTTTCCCTCACCTTTGTCTTGGTTGAATGTGATCGTCACCTGGGCCGGCCTTGCCTGGGTATCGTTGGTGGAAGGTTGAGATGGCATCTTCTGCGTTTTCAAAGTTGTGTGCAAAGTACCAAGTTTTATCGTGTTCTGGAGAATATCCTGTCAACTTGGCTCGGTATTGTAGGTGACCGTGAAAGAAGCGTGAATCAACTATTTCGTCGAGTTCGTATTCTGGTTCTCGGTTGTGTTTGATCGCAGGGGGAGGAATAACTGTTTGTGAGGGAAACTTATTGTTGTGGTGTAATTCAAGGAGTGAGATGTGGAATGTATTGTGTATTCGCATTGAGGGGGGAACGTTGAGTTTATAAGCTCGATTGTCTACTTTTTCCAGTATCCAGACTGGTCCTATATTCTTGTAGTCCAATTTCCTTGATGGTCGTGTTGTATGGATATTACGTGCTATTAGCCATACCATATCCCGTGGTTGTATGTTCGGATCTGGTCTTCGGTGCTTATCGTATTGTTCCTTCTGTCGTTGTTGTGCTTGACTCATTTTGTATTCTAATGTTTCGTGTAGTTTCCCCATATCGGTTTTATCCGGTGTCACATTATTAATTGTATGATATGTGGTCTGACTTTGTGGATGTTTTCCGTAATTTGCGAAGAAGGGTGTTGTGCCAATTGTTTCTTACTTTCCATTGTTGTATGCGAATTCGGCCATAGATAACAGCTTGTACCAATCAACCTGCTGATAATTGACGTAGGCCCTTAAATATTGTTCCAGTATCGCATTGACCCATTCTGTTTGTCCATCTGTTTGTGGGTGGAACGCTGTGCTCATCCTGTTTTGTATTCCCATTTCTCCGGTTACTTTCTTCCATAGTCCCGATGGGAATAGTGTCCCTCGATCGGGAATGATATTCTTCGGGAGGCCGTGAAGTCGAAAGACCTCTTGGTAGAATGTTTGTATAAAATCCCTTGTGTTGATGTCTTTTCTAACCGGAATGAAATGACTCATTTTGGTCAGGCAATCCAGCACAAGCAGGATGCTATCGCAATTTTCCAATGTCGGTAGGTCAGTGATGAAATCCATAGTAATTGTTTCCCATGGTTGTTCGGGAACTTCGATTGATTTTAGTAGTCCATATGGTGCGTGTTTAGCCGTTTTCGTCCTTTGGTATATATTGCAATTTTTGACATATCGTTTGACATCTTCGCGCAGTCCTGGCCAATTGAATGATCTCGTGACGTAATCCATGGTTTTAGCCGTTCCTCCATGTCCTGCCGTTTGGATATCATGGTGTTGTCGTATGATGTCTGTCCTTATCTCCTCTTCTTCCGGGATCCATTGTTTTCCATTGTACCACATGTTTCCGTCCTTCCATTGGCATAAACCCAGTGCAATTCCTTTCATCTCCTTTTTTCCTTCTTCCAAGACTTCTCTTATTGCTTGAATTGTTTTGTCTTTCTCGTTTGCGTTCCCAATTCCTCTTTCCTCCATTGATGTGAATTGGATAACCTCCATTGCCTCGAAGTAGGTTTTTGGTAGTAAGGTTCATGTCTTTTGTTTGATTCTTTCGTCTTCTTTCGTTTGTGGTTTGTCACTTGCAATCCTCATGAGAGCGTCTGGTTTTCCACTCTCTTTTCCTGGTCGATATTCGATTTTGAAGTTGTATTTACTGAGGTGTTCCATCAATCTTATCTGTCGGTCGTTCAGTTCTTTTGTAGTCATGAACGGGACCAGGTTCTTGTGGTCGGTTAGAACTTGGACGGGATGGTCGTTGTTCAGAACGTATTTCCTCCATTCTTTTAAAACTTGAACTATTGCTAATAGTTCTTTGTTTGCAACATCGTAGTTGCACTCTGCAGGGGTCATTGTCTTGGATTGGTAAGACACTAGCTTCCATTTTCCATCATCGCATTGTTGTGATAGTATGCTTGAGCGTACATATTTTGAGGCATCCGTTTCGATCATTGTCCTTCTGTTTGGGTTGAAATGAACCAGTATGGGTGCCGATGTTAGATGCGTTCGTATTGCATCATATGCTTTTTGTTCAGTTTCTCCCCATTCCCACTTTTTGTCTTTCTTGGTTAGGTTATAGAGTGGTTTTGCAAGCCTGCTAAATCCCTCTATTAACCTTCGATAAAAGTTGCAGAATCCCATAAAGCATTGAATATCTGTCTTGTTGTTTGGTTTCGCCCAATCCCATATGACTGCTGTTTTAACAGGGTCGACCTTGACCCCACTTCGATTGATGATAAATCCAAGGTATTCCTTTTCCTCCTTATGGAATTCGTATTTTGTTAGTTTGATCGTCATTCCTGATCCTTATATTGCGGCTATGATATTGCTGATATCTTTTTGGTGTTGCTGTATGTTTTCCGAGTATATGAGTACATCGTCCAAGTCTACGATGCAACATATGTCGAGGTACTTATTAAGTACTTTGTTGATCCATCTCAGCCATGAAGCCGGTACATTGGTTAGCCCAAAGGGCATAACCAAGTATTCGAACATTCCGTATCTTGAGGCGAATGTAGTCTTCCATTCGTCTCCTGCCTTGATGTGTATATTGTGGTGGGTGTCTTTGATGTCGAGTTTGGTGAAGTATTTTGCTGACCGTAGTCTGTCCAGTGCTTCTCCAATCAAGCGTAGCAGATATCGGTCTTTTTTGGTAACCGAATTGAGGGCTCTGTAGTCCAAGCAGAGTCTCATTTTTCCATCTTTCTTTTTGATGAATAGTATTGGGGATCCTCCTGACGCGAAAGAGTCTCTGATCTACCCTCGCTTTAGGTTTTGCTCGATGTACTTCCTAAGTTCTTCCAGCTCTGCTTCTTCTAAGGGGTATAACTTCTTTTAGGGAATCTCTTTTGTCTTTCCCATTTTTTCATCTTTGTCCCGCTGAATTTCGTGATCGATTTCTGATCTTCGAGGTGGTAGCTCCATAGCTTTCTCTTCTTGGAATAGATTTGTGAATAGGTGATATTCTTTTGGAACCAATTCTTTTCATCCTTTTTTTCTTTGGTATTTCTTGTCCTGGATTGCTAGCTCTGTGCTGATGTTGATTTTTGATAGAACTGCTTTCTCGTCTTCGTATGTCCATTTGAGAACTCCTGTGGTATCTCCTCTTCGATAGTACCATCCAAAGGGTTGTGCTGTAATCTCTTTGATCTCAATTCTTTTTCTTGTATCGAGCTGGTTTTGGTCTGTGCTTCCAAATCCCTTATTTCCTCTTGTGGTATTTTCCAGTTGATCTACTTCATGCAGATCCTTTTGGTTGATTTTTTCGATTATCAACTGTGCTACTCGATCGCCTTTCTGGACTTGGTAGTCCTTTTGGGATAGGTTGGCCAGGACCACTTTGATTTCTTCTGTATGGTCGACGTCGATCATCCCTGCCATGGTCATGAGCCGATGTTTAACTGCTAGACCACTGCGGGGTACTATTCGTCCATAGGTGCCTTCTGGGAGTCCAATGGCTATTCCTGTCGCTATTGTTGCCGGCCCTTTGGCCAGTATTTTGATTCCTTCGTTGGTGTACAGGTCGTGTCCTGCTACCTCTTTGGAACCCTTGGTAGGCACTTTTGCCCCTTGGTCCAGCCTTTGTATCCGGACTCTCTTATCTTGTCGCATCTCGGCGAACTTTGCATGCAAAGTTTCTTCTTCTGCTTCCTACATCGGTGTTGAGTAGACCACGGGCGAACTATTGAGACATTGTGTCGCACATAGTTTGCTTGTGGAGGTCATCTTGTTCTCGTCCCAATCAGTAGTTGGATTGTGCTTTCGTAACCATGGCATCCCTAGGACTATCTCCTGGTTTTTTAAATCTGCTACTTGGAAGGTTGCCGTTTCCCTATGGCTGTCAATGTCCATAGGTACTGTCGCTGTATGGGTTCTAGGACCCATAGTGCTTGGTTTTGCATCCGCTAAGTAGACCTGTCTTGCTTTCTTCACTTGTTTGGTGTGTAGGGCGTATTTGTCGTATATTTCTTTGTCAATGAAGTCTTCGGTGGCCCCAGAGTCGAGCATTGCATATATTGTTGTTTCTTTGTTTTCTTCGTTGTATATCTTCGTTTTGATTATCACATGATCTCCCTCTCCTTCTCCTCTTTGTGTGTGTAGTGCCGTGTAGTAGTTTGCTAATTTGATGGGTTTTCCAGGTCCACATCTTGGGTCTCCCAGACCACCGTTTACTTGGGACCCTCGTCGTTTTCTGCCGGTGAATCTTCTGCTATCATTTCGCGGATGTTGCTTCTTTTTTGATTTTGGAAACAATTACTTCCAGCAGCTTTGTTTCCTTGGTATCCGTTGTCCAGTCGGCTTCTGCATTCTCGTATCCGATGTCCTGCTTTTCCACACCTTAGGCAGAGTTTCCCATTCATTCTTCTGGCGTACTCTTCCTTAGACAGGTTCAGAGCCGGTCCTGCTCTTGATTTGTCCAACTCCATTGGCTCCCCTGGTGGTAATGTTCGGCTTTCTCCTCAAGGTGCTTGCAGTTTGAAGGTCCCTTCCACATTCCTGGATGATGGGACCACTCTGTGTACTATAGTGTTTTCGGAGTTGCTTCGAACCATGTTTAATTTGCTTTCTTTATCGATTGCCCATCTTGCAAATCGTTCGGCCGTCATATAGCGCAGGTCAGAGATTCCCCATGCCTCTCGGAGTCTGTCGCTACAGTTTCTCAGGAGGATGATGTAGAGAGTAGCATCATCAAACTCGGCCTCGTATTCCAATAGTCGGCATTTGTTCCAGTATGCTGAAAATGTTTGTTTTCCTTGCTGCAGTTTTTCTAGCTTTCGTCTTGCTGTTTCTTTGGCGTTGGGATCTCCAAATTGTTCGAAGAGTGTCGCCTTGAACTCTTTGTATGTGACCCATTCCCTCTGCTTCCTTCCATCTTGGAAAGGCATAATCCATTACCCCGTGAGTCCTCTGAGCTGAGATTCCACATAAGGAATCTTGATCTTATCATGTTGATCTCCATATCCCTTAACAGCAAAGTATTCTTCGCACTGTGCTAAGAATATTTGTAGCTTATCTTTAGCTCCTTCGTATGTGTCAGACTCCTTTGCTTTTGGTCGTTGGACATTTCCTTGTCCTGTATTTCATGTGGCTGCGAGAAATGCCTGAAACTGATTTACAGTTATTCCAAGTATGCTGGTTCCTGGTGCCAGAGCGGCTGGGGCCAGTGGCCCAGGTACTGCGGATCACGATATTCTCTCGGGTCGTGGAGTTCCTGCAGGAGAGCTATCCACTGATGATCCTTTCTCTGGGGTTACTGGGCTTGCTGTTCTCCAGGGTTCTGCTGAGACGTGATCTAATGCGTCGCTGAATCCTCCTCGGTTAAGGTTCTGAACATCAATGTCGATATCTCCTTCCCTGTCTGGATTGAAGGATGCTGTCTTGTATCGTTTGACGTCGCACTTAGGTGACACTTTGTAATATAACGATCCCCCTCTGGATAGTTAGTTCTTGGCGACAGAGAATGATACTTGCCTTTTCTGTCTTCTTCTTCCTTTGTCTTATGATAGCTATAGGCCTTTACCTACATTACTGATAGTACAAGACGTTTGTCTTCTATCGGGAATGCCTATCGTAAGCTTTCTCTAACTTGACTTCTCGAAGGACTTCCTTAGCGCAACGATAACGTTGTAATAAATATAAAGATAGTAAAGGTGCTTTATATTCGTTTAAAGTAATAAGTGGAAAAGTACTTAGAACAAAGCGTGAAGAACCTATCTTCTTCAGCCGCATCAACCTACTTATATAATGTTCTTCCCACCTTTAGTCATGTGACTTAAAATGGTCACATGTGCGAAACCAAATCATAACAAACTAATCATGTGACCAAAGTGATCACATGCTCAAAATCCATGACCTCATAGCGAGGTCATGTGCAAAACACATAAACCAATCATAATACAATAAACAAGTCATATGACTCGACTGAGTCATATGCGTGAAACCCATGACCTCATAATGAGGTCATGTGCAAAACATAAATCATATGCACAAGGCTTACCCGCAAGGCATTCTTGCAAGGCATACTCTTCCGGCGCACGTCCCATGACTCATACTTGAGCCATGTGCGAAAGCATCACACATTCCACACATAACACTCACATAACCTGAATGAGTTACGTGCGCGAAGCAATAACATACCTGTGACTCATACCCATGTATCACGTGAAAACCTTTTCCATGCTAAGCCATGTTCGTGATAGTGGAAGTGAAGGAAGAGTGTAGACGTGATGGGGCTGGGTTCCTCTGTAGCGGGAGGCGATCCATTCGAAGTACCGCAGGGAACTCGCAGTATTCAATAAGGTATTAGATTGGTGGAAGGGCTGCCTAATAAGGAGGATGCTGGTGGGGGTGTCTGTGCAGCAGGTTGTGACCTACCTCTAAACTTGTTGCCAGAAGATAGCCAGCCAGTCTATCATGAAGCCTTAGGATGAGAAGAAATCTGTCCCATAAAGCAGGATGTACACCGGGAGGCAGGAGGCCCGTCTGTAGCAAAGAAAGGAAGTGAGGCCCTTGCTAGAGTCTGACAGTCTTTTAATCATGGAGAAAGAGCCAGGGGCTAGTACTAGGCATTTTGAAAGGTGGATGATGATAGATTAATGGAGAGAGTAAGAGGTTGGCTCTAACCAATAGCTGAGCCATCAGATCACCCCTGGGGGGTGGAAGAGCAGACCATTGATAACTGTAAGCAGAGTATATGTGGGACCACTTTGTAAGATGGTTCACCAATGCAGGAGCTCTGTTTTGGGTACAGAGAATGATACACCTAGTCTTTTACCCCTCTGAGTCAACATCTTAACCAGATACCAGAAGTGTTGGACTTTTCCTCTTTAGGGGTTAGAGGCTACAGTCACTGCAAAGTTGTCCACAGACGATAGGATCAAGCCATGTGATACTGGGAAATAAAGAGAGGAGAAGTAGATGACAAACAGGAGTAATGAGATAGGTGAACCTTGTAGGATACCAATCTGGACTGGTCAGAAAACGATGAATGAGCCTTAAAAAATGAGACGGCATTGCCTGCCCATCAGAGAGAACCTGGTCCAGGAAGAGATATAGGGACGAATACCCTTAAATCCTAGGAGATAGAATAGGTCATTGGGGGAGACGTTGTCGAAACCTCCCTTGACGTTAAGCAATCAGGGGGAAGCCATAAACTACAGGTATTGGAGTGTGTGGACCTTATCGGCCAGGCTAGTACAAGCATCAAAGATACTGAGAGCTGGGAGAGAGCCATACTGGTGCAGGTTAAGCAGGCCAAAAGACCTTACCAGGAGGAAGAGACGGTTTGCAATTATCTTTTCTAGAATTTAGGAGATCATTTCCAGTAGGATATTTATACAGAAAGAGGTCAGGATATCATATGAGGGCTTACCAAGCTTGTCTAGGACCACCCTATTCGCTATCTTGAACGATGCTGGGTGGAAGCCAAACAAAATTAAGGGAGAGTGGAGTTTGACCAGTAGAGAGAGGTAGCGCATGTTGATCATCTTTAATGCTAAGTAGGGTATGAGATAGGAACTGAAGGCTGAGAAGAGAGAAGACGTACTGACTATGGCTGATACTTTCTCTGCCAGTAGTAGGAGAGATGTCTTTAGAAGTACTGAGAATAGAGAGACAGAAAGCAGGGGGTCTTGGTATGAAAAAATATAAGAGTAGTGTATTATTTAGCTGCATAGAAGATGTTATATTGGGTAAAGACGGCAAGTGTTCCGGAGACTTGTCAAAAACAAACCTTTTTGCTGGCCACACATTCTAGGGGGTTGCACTCTCAAGGGACTTTATCTAATATTGCTTCTTGGCTTTCCTGAACACTGTGGAATCAGTATTTTAGGCCAAGTAGGCCTCAGCTCAAATGTCGTTTGAAGGGGAAAAACATGCCTCTCTGGCATGGAAGTGGTGAACCCTTCTTATATCAGACTGAGTATCTGACCACCAAGGTTTTGATCTTAAGGAGAGTCTTTTCATGGATGTATGTTTGGCAATAATTAAATTCACTATGCTAAGATTAACATCAAGTGAGGTATTTAGCGTCAATTGGGTCAGGAGGAGAAGAGGCAGAGAAAAAAAAATCATAAAATCATGAGGGAGCCAAGGTCTTCTTGGACCTGGGACTAGTGAGTGGCTTTCTAAAGTAGCACATATTGAAGAGAGGAAAGTAGAGAAGAGAAGAGCATTATGGATAAAAGGACATGGTGCAACCCAGTAGACTGGAGAGATACATCTCACAATGCCACAAAGTGGGAAAGATGATGATTGGAGAAAGCCAAGTCAATTACCAAGGAGGCATGATCCTCCCCCAAGGAGAAACCTGTGTATACCTCAGGTCTGTTCAGGAGGGAGAAGCAGTGTTCTTTTATGAGTTCTGTATACAGGCCAGAGGTGCAAATCTCCTTGCTCCGTAGAGGACAGTCAGTGTCTCATTGAGAGTAATGAAGGTTAAAATCTCCTACCATCAGGATGGAAAAAACAAGAATGGGAAAAGCCGTCTCGGGAGAAACGGTGTGGTAAAGTGAGAGACACATCCAGAGGGAGTAGAGGTTGAAAACTGTAAATCTCTTATGTGAAGAGTCAAACAATCTAGAAGGCGTATAGACATCCACTACCATAATGGCTAGGTTGTTAAAAAATATGGGAACCAATAAAACAATATCAAAAACACAGTTTAAGGCAAAAACGGCTACACGTAGCTTCTTTCCTAGTACAGTTAGGGGGAAGAAAGCCATAAAGTCGACAAAGTGAAGAGCATACCATGAAAATATAGGAGATCTTGAATGACAACAAGCGAAGAGGGGGAGTGCAAAGCAACTAAGGCATTAAAGAGGGAAAGAAACACATTCTAGCTTTCCAGGCAGTTGCGTTGAATGAGAGAAAAAGAACTAGAGCTCTGCGGAGTAGTAGAAACAGGAGAAGGGGGATGAGTAGAGCCAGCATTGCACATTAACGGAGTGGACTTGCCAGGGGTTTGGGGACAGGTGCCAAAGTTACCTCCTCCTAAAATCTGGAGGGTTCTGCTCCTTGGAAAGGTGATGAAGTCTTGGGAAAGACTCTACATGGGAGTCTAAAGTAGGTAGAGATTGGAAGGTTGGGGGGGGCTTGGTAGTGGAGCCCATCTCCCAGGTCCATAGAAGAAGCAAGGTATTGGAGCCAAAGAGGTTCAGAAGAAGGGCCCTGTCTTTTATTGTCCTGCATGTGGATTTCTTCTTCCTCAGGAGGGAGGAGACGTGGGCAGAGGTGATAGGAGGGGCTGTGAGCTTTGGGTACAGGACTGGTCAAAGGCAGGTGAATGGAGGAGAAGTTGAGGCAGTAGGAGACAGAGGTGGAGCAGCAGTTAATGACTGATTTGAGGTTGCCACTATTGGGACAAGTTGGGTTCTGGCAGCGGTGAGCTACTTTAATGTAGCAGAGAGCCTATATGGAGCTGATAGGATGGTCCACTTTGCATATTGCTGCTTGGTGGCCATAGTCCCAGTAGTTCTTACATGGGATGAATTTGTTAGTTGAGAAAGTAAGTTTGAACCAGAATCTGTATGTGTAGAGGACAGTCCTACCCACTATCTTCTCCACATCCGAGGGCGCAACCATAATGATCCATGAGGCATTTGCGTTAGAGAAGCGTATCTACTCATCTTGTATGATGGACTAAGCTGAGAGAATCTGTACCTCCTTGATATTGAGAATGGTTATCCACAAGACCCTTAACATAGTTTTTTGGTCTCTATTAGATGTCTTTTTTTTTTTAATATTATCTTATTTATTTGTCCATTTTAACGAAAGTAAGGCTGGGGGTCATATCAGCTTGCTCTATGTAGACCCGCACCTCCTCCCCGCCTTATTCTCAAACAGCTAGAAGAAAAACCATGACCCCAGAAAGGCTAACACCGGGAGCCAGGTACTCAACCCCAAGGTCCCACAACTTGAGCGCGCAGGGGTCTCGCCTAGAGCCACCGATACCCGACCAGTCCTCGGTGTAAAAAACTCCTCTGCAAGTCTCCCGCATGACTATCTACAAACAGTAAACACAGAAAGTCCAGAAACCCATGCTTCAAAGCAAGGAAAACCACATCCCGACAGTACACCCCCCACCGAACAGAAGAAAACCCAAACCAAAGTAACCCCAGACTAAAGGCCGAAACCAATCCCTCGCCTACAATAACCAGATTCCAGCCCAACCTGTGCCCCATGCGTCAAGACAAACCAATGGCCAGGCCTCGCCCGTGAAGTCAAAAAAACAACTAAGAGTGCCGTATAGGTGACATAAACGTATGTCTTGGTCATATAGCCCACCGTCGCAAGCAGGAGAAACTAAAAGGAAAGAGCACCTGCTGTAAGCAGGAGGTATTGGCAGAACAGGAGCCCCAAGCCCTCCGTCTGGGAGGGCCAAAGGAGCTGCCCAAAGCAGCAAAAGAGAGAGGTAGTAGGGTACCAGCTGACAGTAGTAGGGTACCAGCCAACGTGACCAAAGAGAAAAAGAGAGGAATGGACCAACGCCCCAGTGCAGACCCAACCGAAACCAACCCAGAGCTGTATTACCACGTCTCTCATATAGTCCCTTGTTCTCCAAGAGATAGCGTCACTTAGGGGAAGGGATCCCACCGGTGGCAGGGAGCTGGAAGGGTGAGGTGAGGAAGGCAACAGAAACTTGAATCGAGCGACTAGGAGGGTATGGTCAAATCTCACCATGAGACTGACCCCAAAGTGACTAGCGGAGGCATTCCCCAATAGGGATCATGCAAGTGGGGAGAAGGACGTCCACCACTGCCAGCGCCATCCAGAAGCGAAGAGAGGAAGCCGACGGTGCAAAAGCTAAGTGAGCCCCTATTAGTAAGACAGGACTGCAGGGTGAGCCCAGAAAACTCTCTCATCAAGCAGACAAGAGACAAGCGAGGCCAAAGCGGGAGAGGATAGAAGAGTTAATCGTGCTCCTAGTCAGGAACCATTGAGGAGTCAGAGGAGAGTCGATGGGGGCCCATGATAGCTGACCTGGTGTTGCCAAACTATGTGGGAGGAAAATAGGAGCGACAGAGCGTGAAATAGGAGCGACAGAGCGTGAAATAGGAGCGACAGAGAGTGCTCTATCAGAGATCCTTTTTTCTTTTTTTCTGTTTTTTTGTAATCTTATTTATTTATCCGTTTTAATGAAAGTAAGGCCAGAGGTCATATCAGCTTGCGCCATGTAGACCCGCACCTCCTCTCCGCCTTGTTCTCAAGCAGCCGGAAGAAAAACCGTGATGCCAGAAAGACTAATACCGGGAGCCAGGTGCCCGACCCTAAGGTCCCATGACTTGAGTGCGGAGGGGTCTCGCCTAGAGCCACCGATACCCGACCAGTCCACAGTTTAAAAAACTCCTCCACAAGTCTCCCGCAGGGCTATCTATAAATGGAGAAGACAGAAAGCCCAGAAACCCATCCTTCAAAGCAAGGAAAATCCCCATCCCGACAATACACCTCCTACCGAACAGAAGAAAACCCAAACCAAAGTAACCCTAAACCAAAGGCCAAAACCAATCCCACTCCTAAAACAACCAGATTCCAGCCCAACTCGTGCCCCATGCATCAAGACAAACCAATGGCCAGGCCTTGCCCGTAAAGTCAAGAAAAACAAGTAGGTGCGCTGTATAGGTGACCTAAACGTATGTCTTGGGCATATAGCCCACGGACGCAATCAGGAGAAACCGAAAGGAAAGAGCGCCCGCCGTAAGCAGCAAGTATTGGCAGAACAAAAGCCCCAAGCTGTCCGTCCAGGAGGCCCGAAGGCGCTGCTGGAAGCAGCAAAAGAGAGAGTGGTAGTCAGGTACCAGCTGACAGTAGTAGGGTATCAGCCGACGCGACTGAAGAGAAAAAGGGGGAGGAAGGTCACAAGGTCCCAGTGCAGACCCAACCGAAAACCAACCCGCAGCCGTATAACTGCATCTCTCATGTAGTCCCTTGTTCTCTGAGAGATAGCGTCACTTAGTGGAAAGAATCCCACCAGCCACAGGGAGGAAGAAGGGCGAGGTGAGGAAGGCAACTGAAACTCGAACCGAGCAACTAGGTGGGTATGGTCAAATCTTACCACGAGACAGACCCCGAAGTTACTAGCCAAGATGTTCCCCAACGGGGATCGTCCAAGTGGGGAGAAGGAGGTCCACCACTGCCAGTGCTGTCCGGAAGTGAAGAGAGGAAGCCGACTGTGCCAAAGCTAAGCGAGCCTCCATTAGCAAGACAGGATCCCTGGGCGAGCCCAGAAAACTCTCCCATTAAGCAGACAAGAGACAAAAGAGGCCAAAGCAGGAGAGGGTGTAAGAGTTAACTGTGCCTTTAGGTGGAAACCATTGAGGGAGCAGAGGGGAGTGGGGGGCCCACGATAGTTCAATTGGTGTTGCCAAACTATGTCGGAGAAAAATAGGAGCGACAGAGGGTGCTCTATCAAAGGTTGTTTCTTTTTTTCGTTTTTTTATAATCATGTATTGATTGTTTAGATACAAGAACTCGCATGTAGCGATAGCTATGGCGTAAACAAAACCTTAATCCCAAAGTAAACAAAACAAAAGAAACCAAACTATTGCCTCCAATAAGTGCGAACAACCCATATCGCAAAGTGCATAATCAGCTAACTATAAAGGGAAATACTCAAACTAAATAAAAAAATATCCTACAAGTAAGGAAACCAAAGGAGTATGCTCTCACCAAGCGCTTAGGCCAAGGGCGAGGAACCAAGTGAGGAAGTCGGGCTTTCGACTGGTCGGGCCCCGGAGGGGGGGTATCTAAGTGCAGGCATGTCTGGAGGGAAGACAACCAAGGTGGCAGCTATGTAGGTGAATAGGCTGTCGAGAAGCTCCGGTGATGTCCAGATGGGTTCTCCTTCGTCAAGGCACTCGACTCTCGGGAGGTGGGTGTCTCTGGCTCTCTTATACAAGGGCATTCAAGAATAGCGTGATGGAAGGACACCGGCTCCTCCACGCAGTAGGGGCAGGCGCACCCGTCGAGTGCATCGGAGACTCTCCATGAGTGGTAGCCGGCCAGGTAGCTCTTTCCTGACCTCATCTGGTGGATCCTGTCCGCTATGAATTTCCCAAAACCCATGAAGGGGTGAGGCGACAGGGGAGACGAGTAGATATATCGGGGTGGAGTTGGGTATTGTTTGGTCCAAGTGTTTAGGAGGAACTGATGACAGCCTATCTTGAGGGCTGGAAAAGGAGGGTTGCTAGGGGCTACAGGGGGCAAGGGCTCAGGTAGGAGAGCAGGCGAGGCTGGCTGGACCCTAGAAAGATGACTGACAAGCTTGCCCACAAGGTGGGCTATTGCATCAAGTGGGAGATGCCTCCTTACCAGAAAGGATAGCTCGGGGGTATTCCAATTCAGGAGCCTGAAGCCTGGCATAAGCCCCACAGTCATGGTGTGGTGGTCCTCCGGGGAGCGGTAGTAAGAGGTTGTAGAGAAGGAGCAGTGCTGTTAGGCGGAGACAACCCGATAGACTTCAGAGTTGTCTAGGCCGATTCAGATTCGTTTTTATAGACGGAGATTGTCTAGGAAGGCGCGGACTTCACTCAATTCGTTTATGACTACTAAGAGCGAAGTAAAGTAAAGTAAAGAAAAGTAAAGTAATATCGTGAAAACAATATTATATTGTTAAGGTCCCTTCTCCGTTGCTTGATGATGTCTAAAGCTTGGAAGGCACTTCGATATTTATATTCCGCATCTGAGTGTTCGCGGACTACATCTAACTAACATACAACTATGTACCTTTTTCCAATATAACTCGCAACGTCGGGTTTTCTTCCAATGTGCGAACACCTGGAGACCCTGAAAATTATCACACCCTCTTTGATAATTATAATATGACTATTTGGAAGTCATACTGTTTCCAATAGTAATTATCCGATGGTGAGAGTCTTTTTTAGACAAATGGCCCAAATTCTCAAGTCGAACTGTGTTGGCTCCAATCGTCTCCCTTGTCGATGAAATGATCAGTTTCATCTGCGGGTTGCATCTGCGAAGATAGTTGTTATTACCGACTTTCTAGGTCATCTAACTTCAACTCTTCATAACTCCATACCCAACTGATAAATCTTTTCCGGAGGACTTCCTACTTTCCTGCAGGAAGCCTTTCCATAGGGTTGGTAGATAATCCCTCGGTCCGTAACCCTTGGTTACCGTGGGTAACAGGATTCTGGTTACTGTCACCGGTTTGGGAGTCACCCCCTCGGTTGCAGTATGTACCGGAACCTAGTTGTAACACTCCTCGAACTCCATTGGGTTCGACGGTCAGTATTGCTTCAGGAGTGTCCAGAACACTTCTGGTTATAGTAGGGTGGATGTGAATGTATTGGTCTTTCATTAAGATCCTTTACTATTCATTATGATCTCTTTGCGCGAAAACGTCCCATTACTTGCGGCCTATGCCAAAGATATCTCATTCTTGAAGCCTAGTAACCTTATGGGTAGTTGACGGATTCACCCCGTTATACCTCTCAGACCTAGTGAAGGTCCCCTCTTATATATCCTGCGAACAGGATCCGGTCGGACGGACGGTGGTGACGTATACGGTGTTATTTTAACTCCTTCAATTCTGTGGTATAATACTCACCGGACGCAACTTAGATCGATATGTATGATGACGCGAGGGCCCCGTAAGGGGGCCGTAGGGCGATGTTGCAGACCTGAGATTTCGATTTCGGGAGAGGTTACCCTACCTAGGGTGGTTCCTAGGTATCGGATCTCGGTATTCCTAAGATGAGCTCCCTCCTCTTAACGCTTCGTCCCTAATTCCCTTTTTGGTACATTCAAATAAAAATTAAAAAATTTAATTAACATAACTAATTATTAAACTTTAAACATTAATTCCTTTAGGACCCGATAAGAGCAGGGTAAAAAACCTCCCGCGTTTGCTTAGCCACGGTAGGAAAACCTTTTTCTCATCGTCCTTCCTCTGCCAGCCTTGGTATTTTCGGATTATCGCCGTGAAATCCATCCACCATTTCTCCTGCGTTATCCATGCCCGTGGCAGGTTCCCAGGTGTTCTCATCTTCAGAACATCCTTGCCATTTAACAAAGTACCATAGTTCACATACCTCCTGGTAGCGACTACGTACTCTTTTTTGGTAAGAGCGTATTTCGCTTCTTACTATTTTTTCTATCTCCCATTGTAAGTGACCCTCAATGTCCTCGGGTTCTCTGGGAGGTTGTAGTCGGTTGGCACGTACCGACTCCCGGTAAGGTTCTAACAGAGATACATGGAACACTGGGTGGATGATCCATCGATCCGAAATGTTGAGTTTAGAGGCACGGTTTCCCCGTTTCTCCAAGATCACGAATGGTCCATATAGTTTTGGACTCAGTTTCTTCGACTTCCGACCTGTGTGAATGTCTTTTGCATTTAACCTTACTTTGTCACCAATTTTGAAGTCAGGTTGTTGTTTGGCCTTTCTGTCATAGTATTTGGCCATAACTTCTCGTGTCTGTTGAAGTGATTGCCTTGCTTGTTCGTGGATCGTTCTTATCCAGTTCGCATAGAGTGTGGCTCCTGGATTATGCGCCGTGCGTTCCTTCCTCCATTCGGTTTGTGGGTGGAAACCATAGTTTGCGTAGAAAGGAGTTAGTCCATGTGCATTGGTTGCTGAGTTATTATAAGCATATTCGGCTAACGGTAGGAGCTGGTACCAGTCATCCTGATCATAGTTGACGCAACTTTGCATGTAACCTTCCAGCACTTGGTTGGTTCGCTCAGTTTGTCCATCTGTTTGGGGATGATATGCTGTAGACATCCTTCTTTTTATACTTAGTGTTTTGCACAAGGATTCCCAAAATTCTCCAGCGAACTTTGAATCCATATCCGAGACAATTTCTGTTGGTAAGCCATGTAGCTTCCATATTTCTTTTGTAAAGGCTGTAGCCAAATCCTTTGCCGTAACTGTTCCTTCTAATCCGATTAAGTGGGCCATTTTTGTAAACCGGTCGACCACTACCATAATTTAGGTACAGCCTTGACTTTGTGGTAATTGTGTAATGAAGTCGACTGATATTGATGCCCATGCTGCATATGGTACTGACAGTGGTTGTAGTAGACCGTATTTCACATGTCGTGGGGATTTGTTATGTTGACAATCATCGCACGACCATACGTAATCGTTTACCCAATTTGCCAAATCCTTCCTATAGAAGTGCCTCATAATTATCTCAAGGGTTTTTTCTTGCCCGAAGTGTCCCGCTATCTCAGAATCGTGACATCCTTCCGCTATTGTCGTATAAAGGTATTGGTTATTTGGTACAAATAGTCTTTGTTTGTAGTAGAGCAATTCATCGGATAGGGTCCAATCTTTTAGGAAAGGTTTGTCATTGTCTCGTAGTTTTTCTAACTTGTTTCTTATTTTAAGCCAATCTCTATCTTCCGTGATGGCTTTTTGGATCTGTTCCAAGAATTCCAGGTTGAATTGTTAGAGTTCCTTATGGGCTAGTATAGAGCTAGTCATGAGGGTTCGTTCAGGTATTTCGGCTGTGCCATACTAGTGTATATTCTGTTCCGCTGAGGCATGTAACTGGCTGACTACGGGCTCCAATTCCTGCATCGTAATAGCCCTTGTTGCGATGTCCGTACTGCCGAATCCTGATGCTCCCCTTTCAGTATCTTCTAGATTGTCTATTTCCATCATATCTGCAGTATTAATTTTTTCTATCACTAGCTGGGCAATTCGGTCGCCAGCTTTAATTTGACAGTCTGCGTCTTGATGATTGAATAGTAATACTTTGAGTTCGCCGGTATAATCCGCGTCGATTACTCCAGCACCTGTAGAAATACCGCTTTTGACTGCTAGTCTACTTCTAGGAGCAATTCTTCCGTAGGTTCCGGTTGGGATTCCGATTGCGATTCCGGTTGCCACAACTAATTGTCCCCGTGCTGGAATTATATCCTCCTGCATCGCGTAGAGATCATGTCCCGCTGCCATCCGTGAACCCTTGGTTGGTAGCCTTGCTCTTGTATCTAACCGTTTTACTCGAATCACGGAGTTCGAGTTATTCCAGTTTGCTGTTTCCTGTATATCACCTGTGCTTATATCAACCGCTGAGCCACCTGCTATTAAGCGTATTTGAATTTCCTTTTTTGTAGTTCTTGTTACGGAACTAATTTGGAAATGTTCGGGTTTTAATATCGCCTTTTCGCGATGTGCAGTTCCCCCCTCAGAACGGTACTCCGGCCGTCTGCTGAGTACCTCAGGTTTACCTCCCCTTGTGCCTGGGCGGTAGACAATCCTGAAGTTGTAGTCTACCAACTTCTGCGCCCAACGGATTTGGCGTCCGCTCAAGATCTTCGATGTAAGGAAATATTGCAAGTTTTGGTGATCGGTATAAACCGTTATGGGTTTTTCGGTTCCGACAAGGTATTGACGCCATTGCTTGAATGCTTCTAGTATTGCCAGCAGTTCCTTATCATGGATCTCGTAATTTCGCTCTGCGGAATTTAGTTTGCGGGAGTGAAAAGCCACCGGATTCTGTTTTTTCTCCACAAACTGGGAAAGGATGCAACCTAAAGCGAAATCACTAGCATCCGTTTCCACCACCGTTTCTCTTTCTGGGAAAAAATGGTGTAAGATTGGGGCCAAAGTAAACCTTCTCTTAAGCTCCTGAAAGGCTTTTTCTTGTTCCGGACCCCACTGGAACTTCTTAAGATCGCCTTTCAATGTTTCTGTAATTGGAGCACAAATCTTTGAGAAGTTTTCTATACATCGTCGGTAGAAGTTTGCAAATCCTTGGAATATTTGAACTTCCTTGACCGACGTAGGTGACCTCCAGTTTAATACTGAATCCACCTTTCGGGTACTCATAGATACCCCATCGACAGCTACCATGTAGCCTCAGAATTCCACCTCTTTAACATGGAAAAAGGATTTCTTGATTGAAATCGCGAGTTGAAAATCTGTTAGTCTTTGTAATACTTTGGTTACTAGCTCGATATGTTCCTTCTCATTTTTTGAATAGATGAGAATGTCGTCCAAATAGCATACGACCCCTTGGTCTAGGAATTCCCGAAGGACTTCATTCATCATGTCCTGAAATGTAGCTGGAGCATTGGCTAATCCAAACGGCATGACCTTATATTCATAGTGTCTATAACGCGATCGGAAAGCTGTTTTCCATTCATCCCCTTTTTTAATTTGGATGAGGTTGTAGCCATCTTTTAAATCGATTTCTGAAAAGATACTAGCTCCTGCTACCCGATCACGTAATTCCGATATTAACAGTAGTGGATACTTGTTTAAGATAGTTATCTTATTTAAGTTTCGGTAGTCCACTACCAGTCGTAATCTTCCATCTGCTTTTGGTGTAAACAGGATTGGAGCACCGAAAGGTGATTGACTCTTCGTGATCTTTCCTTCCCGTAACATTTGATCAAGGTATTCTCGTAACAACTTGAGTTGTTTGTCAGACAGAGGATAAATGGGTCCCCAAGAGGGTTTTGCTTCTTCGACTAATTTAATTTCATGGTCAAAAGTTCTCCTAGGTGCTAACTTTGCCGCAGTTTGGGGGAGAAATAGCTTTTTAAATTTCCAGTAGTGTTTTGGAACAGAATCGAAGTTGATTTCGTTATGATCCTCCATAATTCCAATTCTTCCTACTTGGATCACATTTTCATCCCAGGCTACTATCTCATCATATTCGAACATATCTACAATTCCTTCATCTTCTTCTTCCTCGAAGTTCTTGCATTGGGAGTCTTTGAATTCCCACTTTGGGGGTTCTCTAATGTTGGATAAGGGGTGTTCTGAATGCCACCATCCGAAAGTGATTATCATCCCGTAATCACCTGCTGAAGCGATTTCGCCAGCAACTTCAGACATATGTTTGTTGCGACCTATTTCAAGCCAAATAGGATACGTATAAAATTTTCCTCCGGACGGAGTTGATACTCCATCAAAGCATTGAATATTGACCGGATTCGGTCTCTCTGTGAACAGGATTCCTAATTCCTCTACGAGAACTTCGTTGATCAGGAACACTGTAACCGGTACGAGAGTACTCGGATATTGGTTTTGTTTTATGTTTTGTTTTAAGTATCGCTTTGATACTTGGTTTGTTTTAAGTATCGTTTAATACTTGGTTTTGTTTTATGTTTTGTTTTAAGTATCGCTTTGATACTTAAGGAGTTTTACCAAAGTGTATCGATTGATACCTTTGATTAGTTTCATTCATGCTAGGCATGAACAGAATTGTGTATTTAAAGACCGCCTGTTTCTACGATAGAAAAGGCAGACTTCGACAGACAGTATTTCAATATACTTGGTTGAACGGTTACTTGTTTGTTCCTCAGTACACCCTCGAAGCATCCTTTAGTTCACAGCTCTCGCCTCCTCTCCAGAAGCGCAGGCCACCTGCCAACAATCGTATTCTTTACCGATAACGTGAATAGCACCTTGCGAACACGTTACATTTTTTTAACCTCAGCAAGTGGTTAAGAACCTGTCCCCAGATTTAGGCCTGATCAACCTATCGATATCCACCTCAGAACGCTAGCGGAGAGAAGCGGCAGAATCACAGCACATTCGGCTTCATCTCAAACCCAAGATAGAGTCTTTGACGACCAGGAGTGGGAAGCAAATCCCACGGCAAGACCTTACAAGAAAGAAACAACTCCAGCGCTCGGCTAAGGAGCAGGGCGATCCTGCAAACACGGAAGATACACAACTTCCAGGAGAATTCCCTTCTACCCCAGCAAAGAAGCCTTCCTTTGAACCTCCAATCGACTCCGAATCCAGTAGCGAATCAGACATGGCTAGCACTGGAGGAGGGCCTTCTGGAGGAGGGAAATCTCGGGCAAGGCCTGAAGAAGAGGAGGTACTCGCAGCATTTGAACCTCCAAAGTTTAAACTCCACCTCCCAGCAAAGTTCACAGGAGAAGGAAAAGACCTCAAACCTGAAGCCTTTGAACGATGGGCAACAGAACTCTCACACTTCCTACTCTTACAAGGAAAAGATGTGGAAGACCCTACAATCGGACTTATTATAGGATCATTCGGTGAAGGAAAGGCAACCGACGCATATCACCAATGCTATAAGGATTTCGGCGGGAATGTAAGATTAAGAGGATCTACAGTTCTCGATTACCTGAAAGGACGATTCCAATCCTCCATAACCAACGACCTCCTATACAACAAATTCAACCAGCTCCAGCAAGTTAACGGAATGCATGTCAAGCGAATCACTGATGTGGCTACGGACCTAATAATGTATAAGGGCCGAATGGAGAGAGGAAGTATCTGCAAATACACCCTGAAGCGACGATTCTATGACACCATGCACCCTACCATCCGGCGAGAAGTACAACCACTCGAGGAAGACGGCGATGATATTGCAGTAATAATTGCAAGAGAAGAACGAAAGGACGCCATTCTCCATGAAACCAAGGCCTACAAAACACAGACATCCTCTAGTAGGAACAGCCAGCCACGACACAAAGCCTCCAGCAACTCTGAAGACGATACCCCATGTGTTTTCAAGAAGAAAACAAAATCCTCCAAAGAATCGAGACTGCAAAAAGGAGAATGTTTTGAATGTGGAAAAACAGGACACATGGCAAAGAACTGCCCTAAGAAGAAAGGAAAAGGAAAGGCAATTAAGCAAGAGGCATCGGCCAACAATGTTGAAAGCGATAACGCCCAATCCAGTGAATATGAAGAAATCCATATCGGATATATCGACGTGGAATGCAACAGTGTTCGACCTCCGGCTACATTCAAAGCACATACCACTCTGGAAGGTACTATCCTGATCAATGACAAAAGGGCTCGAGTCCTCTTCGACACTGGCGCAATCGGAAGAGATTTGATCAGTAATGCCTTTGTCTCTCTCCATGGACTCCCTACTCGAGACCTTAATCAACCCATACCAGTCAATATGGCAGTAAAAGGATCACGATCCACAAGCCATAAAACCTGCAGTGCGATGATACGACTTGGTTCTGCTATACTACCCCCCCAGGAAATGCTGATTGGAAACCTAGCCAAATACGATGCCCTAATAGGCATGCCATTTCGGAACCGCCACAAAGCTATAATCAGGTGTGGGGAATCAACCATCGATTTCCCTGATCAGAAGGTCAGAGTCTCATGCAAGCCAACCAGCGGAGAGTACCGAGCCGCAGTCTGTGAAGCAACTACCCAAAAACTATTGGATGAATACTCTAATGTTTTCCCTGATCAAATACCCGAAGAACTACCGCCTATGAGAGAGGTGAACCACCACATCCGCCTCCGAGACCCTTCTAATCTAAAAAACCAACCCACTACTCTATCACTGATGCATACAAAGGTCTCCTTTGTGATTGGATCAACCAACAACAAAGAAGAGGAGTCATCTACCAGGCAGAAGCCCCAGGTGCCGCTCCTATGTTTGTTCAACCCAAAGCAGATGGCAAAAGAATCCGCCCCTTGGTTGATCTCAAACTACGGAACGAAAACACGGTTATGGACAGCTTGGCTATCCCAAACCAAACCCAAATCCTAAATGCAGTTGGACGGGCTAGATTCCCAAGTAAGATGGACTTAAGCGATGCCTACTTCCAAATAAGGATAGGTCCAGAAAGTGAATGCTACAACAGTTTCAAAACACCCTTCGGAAGTTTCATTAGCCCAGTTATGTTACAAGGTGATATGAATGCGCCCGCCACCTTTATGCGAATTATGGAAAACCTCGTAAGCGAATACCTCCACCATTTTGTCTGGGTTTACATTGATGATATTCTCATCTTCTCGAACACCGAAATCGAACATGCCTACCATATAGGACTGGTTTGTACCAAACTTAGGGAAGCTAAATTCTACCCTAGCAGAAACAAATCAATCCTGTTTGCCGACAAACTCGATATCCTAGGACATGTTATAGACGATGAAGGAATACATGCAGCCCCTGGAAAAATAGCCTGTTTAACGGAATGGTCGACACCCCGAAATCAAAAGGAACTCATGCGATTCTTAGGACTAGTCAACTATATTTCCCAGTTCCTCCTACACCACGCCACTGTGACAGCGCCGCTCACAGACCTTACCGGCAATGCAGAATTTGTCTGGACCCACACTCATGACCAAGCCTTTACCAACATCAAGGAATTGATTGAAAACGCCAATGTTATTCAACCTATCGACTATAGTAAACCGGAACCGATATGGCTGATTACTGATGCATCTGATGTTGGAGTTGGAGCATGGGTTGGGCAAGGGGCCTCCCATGAAACGGCAAGACCGGCGGCATTACACAGCAGGAAGTTCACTAACTCACAGATGAACTATGGGACAACAGACAAGGAAGCCCTTGCTGTGATTGATGCCCTCGCCGCTTTCAACCACATCATCATAGGCAATACCTTCACTATTGTTACCGACCACCAACCTCTCACCAATCTTAAAACGGAAAAAATACCTGGAAGAAGAAGAACGAGATGGATAGGCGAGATCAGCAAATACGATGCAAAAATCATCTATACACCTGGAAGAACGAACTATTTAGCTGATGCTCTCTCCCGCCTATATGAGAATCAAGACCTCACTGACCCTCCTCTTGTCCATGACCACACAAGACAAAGCGAGGACAGCCCTGACGATACCTCCTATGAACAAGAAACATCGATGGCTACCGCCAGCTCTGCCGCTCCCTTCAATCCTTTCTCTTACACCATGTACAGTGCTGCCGGAACAGAACGAGGAAAGGACATTGATGAAGAATGGAAAGACAACTGCACGCTCCGCAGCACACCTCCTCACGAACTTGAACAAAGCAGACTCCACTGGTCCCACTGTTATCACAACACCTGCCCTTTTCACCAGACTGAGATCAAGTTCGGCAACAGATACCAGCGACCGTACTATATGCCTGCTGACAATTCCAAAGACACCAGCTTCGACACCGTAGAAGGAGCAGGAGAGATGATCAATGAAGATGAATCGACCCAACCTCCTCACACCCTTAATCCTGTTCGACCACGATACCAAGGTCTTGAAGAACTCGAACAAGCAGCAGCCTACGTGGATGCAATATCCTATTTACACCCACCACAGTTAGCCCCGCCATCCTCTCCTCCCATAATCGATCCATGACCACGAGACCCTTACGAGTATACAACAATGAAACCATTGTCTCGGTCATACCCCCTACTATTCCCGAGCATCGGCGTCAACTCTATGAAACCTTTGAGGCTGAGGAAACCCCTATCGAACCAACAAGTGGATCCCTAATCGAGGATGAACGAGATGTGAGAACAACTACAGAAGAATTAACCTCCTCTTTCCGAAGCCAAATGATAGCGGGATACCGCCATGACCCGATTTACTTCAAAGCCATGGATAGCTCCAGGCATGGAGACCTCGCCCCCTACAACATATCAAACGGAATGGTCTATACCAGCACCCGTTATGGTGAACATTGCCTATACATACCAAAAGGCCATATGTTCAATGGAATGACTAGTAGAGAATATGTCATATCCGAGATTCACAACAAAGGACACCACAGTGCGGACCGCAACCTTCAATATGCTTCGGAATATGTTTACTGGCCTGAGATGCGCAAGGATTTCCGCGATTTCGTCAAACAGTGCGAACTCTGCCAGGCAAACAAGGAGCGAACACAACTACTAGAGGGAAAGGCACAGACCCTCCCACTACCATGCGAAATATTCGAATCATAGGCCATCGATTTCGCAGGACCATTCAATAAGTCCGCCGGATATGACACCATCTTGGTAGCAGTGGATCGATTCTCTGGATACACCTGGTTAATACCAATGAAGGTTACCGACTCCTCCAAAGATACCTGGAATAACCTCCAACGATACCTGTTTACCCCCCACGGGTACCCCTTATCCATTGTCAGCGATGCTGACCCCCGCTTTACCGCCAGATTCTGGAAGCAAACCTTGACCTCTCTCGGAATAAATCACATTATGGCCACCCCAGGACACCATGAGACTAATGGCCAAGCAGAACGGAAGATCCGCGAGGTTAAAACCGGAATTAGGAATATGATCAATGAACGACCAACCAACTGGGAACCGGCCCTTGTTGAGCTCGCGGCATATATCAATGCTGGATTTTGAGATACCTTGGGAATGTCACCATACAAGGCAGTCTTTGGCCGCCAATATCGTCCCTTACCTACAACCCTCTTCAAGAACTCCTCAGTCCCTGCCTCTGATGACCATCTAAACCGCCACCAAGCAATTCGGAACGATGCCTTCCAAGCAGTCAAGGCTGCCGGATTCCGAAGCACCACTACTGCCCAGAAACGACGACGCAAACATGTCCCCATCACGCCAGGAGACATGCTCATGGTACACGGTAATATGTTCGTTACGAATGTTGGACGCAGCAAGAAATTGCAACCCCGATGGCGCAGACCCTTCAAAGTCATATCCTTTGACGAGCATACAGAGAACTACACTGTCCAAATGGATGGACGCATGTACCACCGCAATACTGCAGTATTTCACGCCTCAGCTGTCAAGCGATTCCACCCAAATGACGACTCCAAGTTCCCTGGAAGAACCCACTCTCGACCCGCACCTATCATCATTGAGAAGAATGATGAATGGGAAGTTGAAGAAATCAGAGACCACCACCTTTGGCATGGAAATGATCAATTCCTAGTCAAATGGAAAGGATACCCGACGAGTGAGAATAGCTGGGAACCACTAGAAGGACGGGAGCACGCTATGGAAATGGCAAACGAATGGTGGAAAGACAATATGCCAAATGAATCCCTCCCCCCAACGATCAACTATATCACCATGTGCTGGACACCTACAATGCCAGAAACTGAGCGATGGCACGCAGAACTCGAAGCTAGAGATGGATTTTGGGCACCATACTTTGAGTCAGAGTTCAAAAGCAGCGATGAGGAAAATCAAGCTATGGAGCAGGCTCTCGGCAACTTTATCTAGTCACCAATCACCATCCGAATACCATAACGATGTCAAACTATGTGGAGCTCAATGTGAGGCAGCGACAACAGGTTGTTGGACGGTTGTTGAACCGCGATGCTATCCAACTTGAAGACTATTTCGAAATCCTCTGGATTGACTACTGTCCTGATTGCGATCATGCTGGGGTTGATGTACAGCACGAATCTGGTATTCGTGACTACAGTGATTTAGATTTCTTCGAGTCTAAGTGTTTCCTTAGAGTTTCCTCTTGTCCCTGGTGTGACACTTACGATGAAGAATTTCTAGCGGAAACTGAAGCCATGAGTTTCTCGGAATCTGCTTTTGATGATTATTAGTTTTTGTTTAATTAAACAGTTGTTTTGTTTTAGGGAATGTAACAGGTACGAGAGTACTCGGATATTGGTTTTATTTTACGTTTTGTTTTAAGTATCGCTTTGATACTTGGTTTGTTTTAAGTATCGTTTGATACTTGGTTTTGTTTTATTTTTTGTTTTATGTATAGCTTTGATACTTGGTTTGTTTTAAGTATCGTTTGATACTTGGTTTTGTTTTATGTTTTGTTTTAAGGATCGCTTTGATACTTAAGGAGTTTTACCAAAGTGTATCGATTGATACCTTTGATTAGTTTCGTTCATGCTAGACATGAACAGATTTGTGTATTTAAAGCACGCCTGTTTCTACGATAGAACAGGCAGACTTCGACAGACAGTATTTCAATATACTTGATTGAACGGTTACTTCTTTGTTCCTCAGTACACCCTCAAAGCCTCCTTTAGTTCACAGCTCTCGCCAGCTCTCCGGAAGAGCAGGCCACCTGCCAACTATCGTATTCTTTACGGATAACGTGAATAGCACCTTGCGAACACGTTACAAACACGTTGGATCCTGAATCAAGTAGTATTCTTATTTGGTAGCGCTGATATTTTGGGTTCATAATGTAGATAAAAGCACGTCCCTCAGGACAGCTATATCTTGTAGGTTTTGGTGCACTAAAAGCGTGTTTCTTTGGATGAGGTGTCGAACCGTAGTTTTGTCGTTTCGACATGTCTGAGGTGTGATAACAACTAGGGTGTTGGTTACCGCGCCTGCGCAGTTTCGACCATTCAGGTCTCCTCATACAAACTTTGTTTCCTTTTGGTATCTTGGGCAGCCCACTACTAGCGGTCTTTATCCCCTGCCGAGGGGTTCCAATACCTTCCACTTTATACTTCCTGTGGAACCAATCTAGGGGGTCTCTGCCATTGTCCAGATATCATGGAAACAAAGGCCGGGTGCGTAGGGCTGGTCGGCTGTCTCTTTGATAACCTTCCCGGGCTTATTCTCCACCCTCGCTTAACCGTAGACAGTGTCCTCATTTTATCGAGTTCCGTTTGGTACCAGCGCGGCACCTAAGAAGCAGTAACTAAAGGTAAGGTCTAGAGCTCTTGTACCTATTTCTCGTATAGATCGAAGATGTGCTTCGCTCATCCTCTAGATCCTTCATCTTAGCCCTACTGTCGCTCGCTTCGGAACCCTTGGTGCTGTCTGTTTCCTGTCTAGGCTTTGGTCCTTATCGGAGACCTTTCAGTATCCAGGTCACATGCCTGACTACCCTAACGTTCATGCATTAGGTCCTTAGACTAAGCTTGTGTCACTCTCTTGGGAAGCATAGAGGCGCCGCCAATGCGTACATTGCTCTTTATTAATCACCTTGTCTTTGTGGCAAGAAGGACACGTGTACTCCCACTCAGATCATGATCGCAAGGTCGTTTTCTTCGCTTCGACATCCCCTTAATTTGCCGTTGATTTCGATTCCTAGAGAGTATGTCTCTTCTAGACTACCCGAACACCGTAGTTGTCGGTACCAATGAGATGACTTAAGTCATCTCTTCGTCATCGCCGAGTTCCCAGAGTTTATTACCTCTTGGAACTCGGGCGGTGGAAATCTTTCTGGGACGGTTGACTGTTGCCAGCCTTCTGCGCCTTAGTGTCTTGAATGGTCGGTCATCTGCCCTTATTCTAGATACCTGAATTTGTCCCCAGCAGGTTTTGTAGTCCTGATTTTTCTTACCACAGCGAGTACAATTGCAATCCCGCTTTCTTTCATCCATAGTTGACTGAGGGATTCCTTCATGGGCAGTTTTGAAGTTTGTGTGTGTTAACTTCGTAGTTCCAGCACATTTCTTTACTGGTTTATTGGTTTCCGGTCCCCGTTTCCTTTTCTTGGAGGGACCACCCCCTTTTATGAAGGGTTTCTCCCTTTTTGCTTGAATTTTGTCCGCAGGTTTCTTATCTGAAGACGTCCATACGGGTTTTGATTTGTCCCGGTCTAGGTGGTCCCCTTCCTGTTGTTCCTCCTCATCCCTTCCTGCTTCCCAGACTGCTTTTTCCCATTCGGCATCGGTATCAAATTTGTTTAAGGAGAGTCGCTACCTAACCTTGGAGGGCAATTTCCTACCACATGCCATTCGCCAGGCTGGTCCCATTAATCGTGCGTGGAGATTAAGATTATCCATTTTCCCTATGAAGGTCTGAATATCGTTTTTGTACTCCACAGATTCCATATTCCGTAAGGCCTTTCGTCCTTCTTCGAGAGGGGCGTATCGACTAGTGAAATCATGCTCAAAGCGAGTCCAGAAACATAGTTCCGGATCTTGTTCTTCTCCTCGGAGACCATCCATTGGGCGTCGGTACCATACAGCTATTGGGCTGACCTGATCCCCTTTTGTCCTTCCCAAGGAGTAAATAATGCATTCTCAGTCATCATCCCAGATTCTTGGGTTCCATTCGAAGTAGTCTACACATTGGGTTAACTAATGGTAAATACATTGACTGGCCTTTGCTTCGAAAAATGGGGGCGGGTCTGCCGGTTGTTTAACTGTTTGAGCCAATGCTTCTGCAAGTACATCAGCTGTTCCACGCTGTTCGGCGGTTAATCCGCGTTTGAATCTGGATGGCCCTCCTCCAAGTTTTCCTTTGTTTCTATCGTCATCTTCATCATCACTTCCATCATCCGGGTCGCCACCCGGTATTAGAAAGGTTAGAGGTTCTCCTTCTCTTTGTTTCCCCTTGTCTCGAGAAGGGATTTCTTCAGGTTCCCCCCGTTCCGCAGTCTCTTCCCATTCCTCTGGGACTGATTCCAACAAAGCGTGTCGACCACCTGGTTGTCCGCTATCGAGTGCCTTAAGCTTGTTAAGAACTAGTGATAGGGTATCGGATATGTGGGTTTGGTCCTTTTGGATGGTACGGGTAAAGTCACTATACTGTTCTGAGTCCCTATCTTGCCTTGCAGTCAAATTGGATATCAGGGTTCGCATTGCAGTATTTTGCTGGGTCTGTTGTGCTCTGAACTCTTGGAAGGCACATTCCAGGGTGAGGTCTCATTCTAGAGCTCCGCGCTCCAATTGAGTTGTTACTCCTTCGTGATATTCTTGCTGTGCATCTTGTGCAGCTAACTTGGCGGCAATTTTCCTATTGATCCTTTCTTGGATTTCTCGAACATTTGCTTCTACCATTGTACACTGACGTAACATAATAGCAATGTCATTGTCATGTATATCTTGTCCTTCCAACAATCGTTGCTGGACAGCTATCAGTCCTTGTGCATTGGTTTGAGAATCTGCTGATAGCGTGTCAAATGCAATATTGGCAGTATCAATACTGATTGATATGTCTTGTCGGATTTGACCTATGACAATTCCTACCCTAGCAGCAAGTCTTGCGAGATCTGCTGCATGTGTATTTGGACATGGTGTGGTAGATCATGAAGCAGGAGAAGGGGCTCTTGAGGATGGAGGGACACTGGGAGCCCTGCCCTCTTGTCCTCCAATAGGTTTCCGAAGAGCGGGAGGAAGTGAGGAAGAATGGCTGAAACTTGTAGAGTGATCATCTCCTGAGGTATCCATTGGTTCTCCTGAGAGGATCTGCTTAGGAGGTTGAGCCATCTCTCTTGCTCGTTTGCGAGCTTCTTTTTCTCTTAGGTGGACTATGAAGCCCGCGTTTGGGAAGGTTTCCGTTTAAGTAGAAAATGCGGCGGGACACTTGGTGTCCTGGCCGCGTCGTGCGGTAGGAGGAGATAGATTTTAATGAGAGTTTGGATGAGTTCCGAGTCTCCACGCTAGAGGTATAGTAGCAGAGAATCTACTGCTAAGAGAACTTTCCTCGCTGGTATCCCAGTCAAGGAAGGGTTTCCAACTGAATTCTGGTCCGTACCAGGTTTCGTATATTTTTTAGAATTGTTCCTCCGTAGGAACTAGGTTGGGGTCGGTATACCACGAAGGAGCTTCTTGTAACAGAAATGGCAATTCTGAAAGCTCGAACTGGCTAGAAAACACTTGACCAATAGATGGTAAGTGAATCTTAGTCGGTGGTTCGAAAATTGAATTGGTTCAGGATAGTTCTCCAATGGTGTCTAGGCCGACCGTAGTATTAAGTACTTCACTGAAAGTGTGAATCGAACCCATGCAAGTGGTAACCGATTAGAGAGCCTTGGTAACAAGGAGATCTAACAATATACTGTTAGGCGGAGATAACCCGATAGACTTCAGAGTTTTCTAGGCCGATCGAGATTCGTTTTTATAGACGGAGATTGTCTAGGAAGGCTCGGACTTCACTCGTTTCGTTTATGACTACTAAGAGCGAAGTAAAGTAAAGTAAAGTAAAGTAAAATCGTAAAAACAATATTATATTGTTAAGGTCTCTTCTCCGTTGCTTGATAATGTCTAAAGCTTGGGAGGCACTTCGATATTTATATTCCGCGTCTGAGTGTTCGCGGACTACATCTAACTAACATACAACCATGTACCTTTTTCCAATATAACTCGTAACGTCGGGTTTTCTTCCAAGGTGCGAACACCTGGAGACCCTGAAAATCATCACACCCTCTTTGATAATTATAATATGACTATTTGGAAGTCATGCTATTTCCAATAGTAATTATCCGATGGTGAGAGTCTTTTTAGACAAATGGCCCAATTCTCAAGTCGAACTGTGTTGGCTCCAATCGTCTCCCTTGTCGACAAAATGATCAGTTTCGTCTGCAGGTTGCATCTGCGAAGATAGTTGTTATTACCGACTTTCTAGGTCATCTAACTTCAACTCTTCATAACTCCATACCCAACTGATAAATCTTTTCCGGAGGACTTCCTACTTTCCTGAAGGAAGCCTTTCCATAGGGTTGGTAGATAATCCCTCGGTCCGTAACCCTTGGTTACCGTGGGTAACAGGATTCTGGTTACTGTCACCGGTTTGGGAGTCACCCCCTCGGTTGCAGTATGTACCGGAACCTAGTTGTAACACTCCTCGAACTCCATTGGGTTCGATGGTAGTATTCTTAGTAGTTCCAGACTCTTCTGGTTATCGTAGGGTGGATGTGAATGTATTGGTCTTTCATTAAGATCCTTTACTATTCATTATCATCTCTTTGCGCGAAAACGTCCCATTACTTGCGGCCTATGCCAAAGATATCTCGTTCTTGAAGCCTAGTAACTTTATGGGTTGTGGACGGAGTCACTCCATTATACTTCCCAGACCTAGGGGAAGGTCCCCTCTTATATAACCTGCGAACAGGATCCGGTCGGATGGATGGCGGCAACGTATACATTGTTATTTTAACACCATCGATTCTGTGGTATAATACTCACAGGACTCAACTGAGATCGATATGTATGATGACGCGCGGGCCCCGTAAGGTGGCCGGAGGGGGGTGTTGGAGACCTGAGATTTCGATTTCTGGAGAGGTTACCCTACCTAGGGTGGTTCCTAGGTATCGGATCTCGGTATTCCTAACAAGTGCAGCCGTGTAGTTGCCGGATTTCTTTCCGGGGTGAGGCATACCATCCTCAGTGCCGCTAGGCGCTGACGCTGTTCAATAAGGCATTGTATCGGAGGAAGGCCCGACTCGCAGGGGAGAATGCCAGTAGGGGTTTCGGCGAAGCAATTGGTGATCCAGCGCTGAACCTGCCTTCAAAAGACAGCAAGCAGGTCAGTCATTGTTGCAGAGGGTGAGAAGAGATCTGCTCTGAAGATGAGTATGGGTGCGAGGAGGGAGGATGCTAGCCTGTGGCAGAGGAAGGGCACGAGCCCCTTCCCAGGACCCGATAGCCTCTTAAGCATGGAGAAGGCACCCTTGGCAAGTGCCAAACGTTTCGAGAAGTGGGAGCTGGTAGCCCACTGGAGAGAAAAAGACGCCGGTTCAAACCAGTGGCTGAGCCAACTGACCACCCCTGAGGGGCAGAATAGGAGTCCATCAATAAAAAGAAATATAGGAAGAGTGGATGCGAGGTCCCTTTGTCTGAGCGTCCTCCAGTGTATGAGTTCAGTTTTGGGTACAGAGAAGAAGACCCCAAGATGCCTACCCCTTTGAGTCAACATCTTGACTAGATGTTGGAGGTGTTGGACATTCCTCCTGTAGGTGTTGGAGGCAACAGTAACCGCGAAGTCGTCTACATACGATAGGATTAACGCACGGAGTTCAGGAAAGTGGAGGGACAAGACATAGATAACAAACAGAAGAGGTGATATTGGCGAGCCTTGCGGAGTGCCAACCTGAACGGGCTTGAAAATGCTGGGCGATCCCTGGAAAACGAGACGGCATTGCCTTCCTGTCAGGAAGGACCTAACTCAGGAGCTGAGGTATGAAGGTATGTCCTTTAAACGCAGCATATGAAAGAGGTCGTTCGGGAAGACATTGTCAAAGCCTCCCTTGATATCAAGGAACAAGATGGATGCAACCAACGGGGGCGGTTGAAGTGTTTGAACTTCGTGGGCCAGAGTCGTGCAGGCATCGAAAGTGCTAAGCCCCAGAAGGGAGCCGCATTGATGGGGATGTAACAGGCTCAACGACCTAGCCAAGGGTGAGAGGCGATTTGCCATTATCCTCTCCATGATCTTGGAGACCGTTTCACTGAGGACAATTATTCTAAAGGAAGCAGGTGTGTCGTAGGAGAGTTTGCCTGGTTTGTCTAGAACCACTCTGTTTGCCATTTTGAGCGACGCTGGGTGGAATCCGAAACAAACTAGCAGAAAGAGTAGCTCAACTAGCAGAGAGAGATGGGCTATATTAACCTTCTTCTAGACTGAGTATGGAAAAAGGTCGGGAGCAGGGGTCGAGGAGGATGAGGATTTACTGAGCGCTACGGCTATCTCTTCCACCAGTAGGGGAGGTACATCTTTGAAGGCCCTGTGAATAGGCGGGCAGAACATAGGTGGCCTAGGAGGGAAGAAGTAGGAAAGCAGGGAATCGTTCAGTTCCATGGGTGACATTGCTTGTGAGCGGGATGGGAACTGCTCTGCAGGTTTTCCAAATGGGAATCTTTTGGCCGTCCACATGTTTTGGGGGGTAGCACTCTCAAGGAAACGTGACCAGTGCTCTATCTTAGCCTTCTTGATAGCCTTGACATAGGCATTTTTGGCCAAGCGAGTAGAGGCTCGAGTGTTATTGGAAGGGGATGTATGGGCTTCTCAGGCACGGGAATGGTGGACTTTCCTCAAGTCAGACAAGGTGTTGGACCACCAAGGTTCTGACCTTGTGGAGGGTTTTTTCATTGGCGTATATCTGGCGAGGACTAACCGTATCCTGCCAAGGTTGATGTCGAGCCACGTACTAAGTGCCTGCTGAGTTGGGAGGGGTGGAGGTATCGTAATCGTGAGGGAGCCAAGGTCCTCCATGACCTTGGTCCAGTCGGTAGCCTTCCAGTGCAGTGTGAGCTGTGGGGCGGAGAGAAGTAGAGACATCAGTATTACGGATATCATGACCTGATCCAATCCGGTAGACTGGAGAGACGCGTCCCATGTTTCCACAAAGGGTGCGAGATGCTGGTTGGAGAAGGCCAAGTCAAGCACGGACAGCACACAGTCTTGGCCTAGTAAGAATTGAGTAAACACTCCGAGAGTATTCAACAGGGAGTAACATCTTTCTTGCAACATTTCTGCATACGGAGTAAAGGTACGGATCTCCCTTTTCCTAAGAGGCCAGTCTGGATCCCATTGTAGGGAGTCTATATTGAAATGGCCCACCCCGAGGGTGGGGAAATCGAGATCAGGGTAAGCTTTCTCTGGGGAAATAGAGCGGTAAAGCGATGAAGTCGTCCAAAGAGAGTAAAGGTTGATTAAACGAAGTTTCTCGTGGGAGGAGTCAAACAAGCCTGACAGGGTATAAACATCCACTACTATAAGGGCAGGGATGTCGAAAAACACCGGAACTATAAAAGCAATATCAAAAAAGTTATGAAGTGCAAATACCACCACCTGTGGCTTCTCTCCAAGTGCCATTGGGGGGTAAAAGGACTTGAAGCCTGTGAACAGTGGGAGTTTTCCACGAAAGAAAGGAGGGTATTGAAGGGCAACAAGCACAGGAGGAGAGGGCAAAGTAACTAAAGCATTAAAGAGTGAGAGAAACACATTCCAGCTACCCATGCAGTTGTGTTGAACGAGGGAAAAAGAGCTAGTGCTCTGCTGAGGAGTAGTAGAAACCAGGAAATGAGGGGGAGTAGAGTGGTTGTCTTGCATTAAAGGTACGAACCCGCTGGTGGTTTGGGGACCGGGGTGGGAGTGACATCCTCTTGGGTACGGGAGGGGTCTGTTCCTTGGGGGCGCGATGGGGTGCTGGGGACAGGGAAGACACTTCCAGGTCTTCTGAAGGGGGTAGAGAAAGGAAGGCTGGGGGGGCTCTGGTGGTGAGACCATCTCCCAGGTCCACGGAAGGAGCAAGGCTCTGGGGCTGAGGCTGTCTGGTTGAAGGACCCTCTCCTCCATCGTCCTGTGTATCCATTTCTGCTTCCCCAGGGGGAGGGGACACAGAGGAGGTCAGGGGAGGGGGCTTGGGTCGTTTGGTGAACGATTGATCGAAGGCTGGGTGGGTGGAGGAACAGTTGGTACAAAAGGGGACGGAGGTGGGGCAGCAGTACGCCACAGGTTTGAGGTTGCCACCTTTGAGGCATGTTGGATTCTGGCAGTGGTGAGTCGCCTTTGTGTGGCTGAGGGCACAAATTGGGCAGACAGGGTGGTCTGTTTTGCATCTGAGTGCTTGGTGGCCATAGCCCCAGCAATTCTTGCATTGAGTGAATTTGTGCGTGGAGAAGGCTCTTTGGATCCGGCAGTGTGAGGCATAGAGGACAATCCTGCACACCATCTTGTCCATATTGGTGGATGTGACCGTAACGATGCATGAGGTGTTTGCCTTGGAGAGGCAAATCTCCTGGTCTTGGATGAGGAACCGTGCTGAGAGGATTCGTACTTCCGTGACATTCAGAATAGTTTCCCTCAGGGTCCCCAACAGAGCGTCTTAATCATCAGGAAGGAAGGATACGCGGAGGGAGTGAACCGCTAACTGCACCTCGTTGGAGGCAGGATGGAAACAGAGGTAAGGGTTGTTGCCCACAGGGTAGGCTTTGTTTAGATGGGAGGAGAGGGCTTCATAGTATGGTGCGTATGCGGTTGCTGGACTGTGAGGATCAAGGGCAAAGAGGGTCACTGTGCCACGATCGTTCACCTTTGCTGTAAAGGCTTTTGGGAGGGCACAATTGGCCTCTTTAAGGACCATTGCTGCTGTGTCTAGGAAGGAAGCCGTTATTTCTCTACTCAGGAGGTGGTGAGTGGCGAGAGATTGAGGTGCAAATAGCCTTCTCTCAGCAGCAGGTAGTGGCCAAGGGGCAGGAGGACTAGCCGGCCTTGGGACTGTTTTCGTGACTTGTACTGCTGAGGAGGTAGAGGCACCTTGTTTTTTCTTGACCCTTGAAGGCCCTGAGGATGTGGCCTCAGAGTAGGATGGTCTGGTCTTACCAGGTAGGGGGTCGTCTTAGTTGGGGATGCCGGGTAGGAATTCAGCCGGGTCGGGGTATTTGCCGTCCCTCCATTGCTGTGCTTCACATGTCCTCGGGTATTTGGCCGCAAAGGCAGCTGGGTATCCCTTGTACTTGCCTATCGCAGTGTCATAGTTTGGGAGGTCTGGGTCGTAAAATGCCAGGTATCCCAAGGGTAGGACCTCAGGAAGAGTGGAGACAGAGGTGTTAGTTGCTGGCTCTTTACCCTTTCGGGAAGGCCGATGGAGCGGGGCAGTAGGGGCCAACACAGGCAGTTGGGGTGGAGGAACGGGGTTTGCCACCAACCTAGTAGACAGATCCCTGATGGATGCTTAGAGAGAGGCCACAGAGTTTGCCGAAATGTTGGTGGTGTTGGCCAGGGTGTCGATTGAAGGAAGTACGTTAGCAATCTGGGAAGATAGGTCGTGAATTCTCGTATTGAGCTCCTCGACAGTTCAGGAGAGGGTGAACATGCCGTGCACTAGAGAGGAGACCAGGGGAAGCTGGTAGCACTTTCCAGTAGAGAGTTCTAGCACCTCCTGAGGGGAGATTGGAGGTAAGCTTTCGGGAGGCCAGTCCAGCATAGTTCTCGCCGAAGGGATAAGCCTTGCAAGGTTCTCGTGGATAGGGAGGATTGGTGAAGCCACAGACGGCCTCGCAGGAGGGTGAGAGGCAGGGCCCTGGTTGGAGACTGGTGTGCCAGAACGAGAGCGAGCTGGAAGTCCATGGCCCAGCAAGGAGAGATAATCCCTGGGTATGGGCTAGGAGGATCGTGAAAGTGTAAGGGGCGTATTCACCAGATGCAGATAGTGTTGAGAGCAGAAGTAGAACGTAGGGGGGGGGGGGAAGAGGGCGTGGAGCTTGTCTATCAGAGATCCTTTTTTTTTTTCTTTTTCTTTTTTTTTATCATCATGTATTCCTTGTTTAGTTACAAGAACTCGCATGCAGTGGTGGCTATGGCGTAAACAAAACCTTAATCTCAAATCAAACCAAAACAAAAGAAACCAAACCAGTGCCTCCAGCAAGCCTGAACAACCCATATCGCAAAGCGCATAGACAGCTTAGTATAAAGGGAAACATTTAAAGTAAATATAAAGAAATCCTACAATTAATAAAAACAACTGAGGGTGCTCTCACCGACGGCTTAGGCCGAGCGCGAGGAACCAATTGAGGAAGTGGGGCTCCAGAGTGGTAGGGCCCGGGGGGGGGGTATCTATGTGCAGGCATGTCTGGGGGGAAGCCGACCGAGGTGGCGGAGATGTAGGTGGATAGGCCATGAAGTAGTTCCGGCGATGTCCAGATGGGTTCTCCTTCATCCATGCACTCGACTCCTGGGAGGTGGGCATCTCTGGCTCTGTTGTGGGAGGGGCAGTTGAGAATGGCGTGGTGGAAAGACTCAGGCTCCTCCTCACAGTAGGAGCACGTGTCCGGGGCATCCGGGTCTCTCCAGGAGTGGTGGGCGGCCAGATAGCTTTTGCCTGACCTCATCTGGTGGATTCTACCCGCTATGAATTTACCCAATTCGATGAAGGAGTGGGGTGACAGCGAGGGTGTGTAGGCATAATGGGGTGGTGGTGGGTATTGTTTGGTCCACACATTCAAGAGGAACTGATGGCACCCTCTCTTGAGGACTGGGTATGGGAGGACTCCAGGGTCTACGAGGGACAGGGGCTCATGGAGGAGGGCAGATAATGCTGGAGGTACACGAGAGAGATGACCAACAAGCTTGCTTACCTGGTGGGCTATTGTATCAAGTGGGAGGTGCCTCCGTACCGGAGGTGACGGCTCAGGTGTTTTCCAATTTAGGGGCCTGTAGCCCGGGGTAAGCCCCACCGTCAGGGCACGGTGGTCCTCTGGGGAGTGGTAACTAGAAGTCGCAGGGAATGAAGAGTGCAGTCGTGCTGTGGCTGGATTTCTCTCCGGGTGGAGGCAAATCATCCTTAGTGCTGTACGGCGCTGACGGTGCTCAATAAGGCATTGTATCGGTGAAAGGGCCGACTCACAGGGGAGGATGCCAGTAGGTGTCTCTGAGAAACAGTTGGTGACCCATCGCTGGACCTGTCAATAAAAGACAGCAAGACGGTCTGTCATGGTACATGAGGGTGAGAACAGGTCTGAACTGAAGAGGAGTATAGGTGCGAGGAGGGAGGACGCTAGCCTATGGCAGAGGGCGGGGGCGAGCCCCTCACCAGGACCCGATAGCCCCTTGAGCATGGAGAAGGCACCCTGGGCAAGTGCAAGACGTTTCGAGAAGTGGGTATTGGTAGCCCATCGGAGGGAGCAAGAGGCAGGCTCAAACCAGTAGCCGAGGCAACGGACGACCCCTGAGGGGCGGAAAAGGAGTCCATCAATAACGATGGGAAGATTTGATGCGAAATCCCTTTGTCTGGGCGTCCTCCAGTGCATGAGTTCAGTTTTGGGTACAGAGAAGGAGACCCCAAGATACCTGCTCCTTTGAGACAACATCTTAACTAGATGCTGGAGGTGTTGGACATTTCTTCTGTAGGAGTTGGAGGCAACAGTCACTGCGAAGTTTTCCACATAGGACAGGATCAATCCACCCGGTACCGGAAAGTGGAGGGATGAGACATAGATGATAAACAGAAGAGGTGATATTGGTGAGCCCTGTAGGGTGCCAACCTGAACTGGTTTGAAAGCCCTAGGCGATCCCTGGAAGATAAGGTGGCACTGCCTTCCTGTCAGGAAGGACCTAACCCAGGAGCAGAGGTATGGAGGTATGCCCTTCGAGCGCAGCATATGGAAGAGGTTGTTCGGTGAGACATTGTCAAATCCTCCCTTGATATCATGGAACAAGGTGGATGCAACCAGTTGGTGATGTTGCAGCGTCTGGACTTCGTGAGCCAGAGTTGCGCAGGCATTGAAGGTGCTAAGCCCTTGAAGGGAGTGGCATTGACAGGGGTGGAGCAGGCTAAGCGATCTAGCTAGGGGTGAGAGGCGGTTTGCTATTATCTGCTCAAGTATCTTGGAGACCGTGTCAAGGAGGACAATTATCCGGAAGGAGGCAGGAGTGTTGGAAGAGGGCTTTCCTGGTTTGTCGAGTACTACAGCATTCTCCATTTTAAGCGATGCCGGGTGGAAACCGAACAAGAGCAGGGGAGAGAGAAGTTCAACCACTAGAGAGGGATGGGATACGTTAATCTTCTTCCAAACGGAGTATAGAAAAAGGTCAGGACCATGGGCCAAGGAGGAAGAGGACTTGCTTAAAGCCGCTGCTATCTCTGCCTCCAAAAGGGGGGGTGCATCCTTGAAGGCCCTGAGGATAGGTGGGCAAAAAGCAGGGAGCCTAGGAGGGAAGAAGGGAGAAAGAAGGGCATCGTTAAGTTCCATTGGTGAGGTTGCCTGTGGAAGGGATGGGAAGCGTTCCGGGGGTTTTCCGAATGCAAACCTCTTGGCCGTCCGCAAATTTTGGGGGGTAGCACTCTCAAGGAAACGTGATCAGTGCTCCTTCTTGGCCTTCTTGATAGCCTTGAAAAAGGCGTTCTTGGCCAAGCGAGCAGAGGCCCGAGTTTGATTAGAAGGGGATGTACTGGCCTCTTGAGCATGAGAACGGTGGACTTTCCTCATGTCAGATATGGTGTCAGACCACCAGGGCTTTAATCTTGTTGAGGGCTTTTTCATTGTTGTATACCTGGCCAGGACTAACCGAATCCTGCCAAGGTTGATGTCGAGCCATGTACTAAGTCCTTGCTGAGTCAGGAGGGGCTGGGGCAGTGGAATCATGAGGGAGCCTAGGTCTTCCATGACCTTGGTCCAGTCGGTAGCTTTCCAATGAGGTGTAAGCTGAAGGGGCGAGAGAAGTGGAGACGTTAAGGTTATGGATATTGGGACATGATCCGACCCGGTAGATAGGAGAGACGCATTCCCTGTCTCCACGAAAGGCGCGAGGTGTTGATTGGTGAACGCCAAATCAAGCACAGATGGCGCATGGTCTTGGCCTAGTGAGAATCGAGTAAAAACTCCTGGAGTATTTAGGAGGGAGAAGCACCGTTCTTGCAATAGATCTGCGTATGGGATGGAGGTTCGGATTTCCCTGTTCCGTAGCGGCCTGTCAGGATCCCATTGAGGGTGGTAGATATTGAAATCACCCACTACTAGAATGGGGAAGTTGAGAACAGGGTAAGCTTCCTCTTGGGAAACAGAGCAGTAGAGCGAGGACGACATCCAAAGGGAATAAAGATTAACCAGACGAAACCTCTCATGAGAGGAGTCAAACAAGCCAGATGGGGTGTAGACATCCACTGCCATCAGGGCAGGGTTGTCAAAAAACACAGGAACCAAAGAAACAACATCAAAAAAAGAGCGTAGTGCAAAGACTGCCACCCGTAGCTTCTCCCCTAGAGCCATTGGGGGAGAAAAGGACTTGAAGCCAGCGAACTGTGGTAGTTTTCCACGAAAAAAGGAGGGTCTTGAAGGGCAACAAGTACAGGAGGAAAGGGCAAAGCGACGAGAGCATTAAAGAGTGAGAGAAACACATTCCAGCTACCCATGCAGTTGTGTTGAATGAGGGAAAAAGAGCTAGAACTCTGCGGAGGAGTAGTACTAACCGGGAAAGGAGGGGGAAGTTGAGTGGTTGTCGCGTATTAATGAGACGAACCGGCTGGTGGCTTGGGGACTGGGGTGGAAGTGACGTCCTCACAGGTAAGGAAGGGGTCAGTTCCTTGGGGGCGTGACGGGGTACTGGGGACGGGGAAGCCACTTCCAGGTCTTCTGAACTGGGTTGAGAAAGGGAGGTCGGGGGGGCTCTGGTGGCGAGAGCATCTCCCAAGTCCGTGGAAGGAGCAAGGTTCTGGGGCCGAGGCGGTCTGGAGGAAGGACCCGCTCCTCCATCGTCCTGCGTATCCATCTCTTCTTCCCCTGGGGGAGGGCACTGGGAGGTAGGCAGGGGAGGGGGCTTGGGACGTTGTGTGCATGACTGATCGAAGGCAGGATGGGCAGAGGAGCAATTAGTACAGAAGGGGACAGAGGTGGGGCAACAGTACGCCACTGGTTTGAGGTTTCCACCCTTGGGGCATGTCGGGTTCTGGCAGCAGTGGGTCGCCTTTGTATGGCTGAGGGTGCATTTTGGGCAGACCGGGTGGTCGGTCTTGCGTCTGGGTGCTTGGTGGCCGTAACCCCAGCTATTCTTGCATTGAGTGAATTTGTTCACAGAGAAGGCTTGTTGAATCCGGCAGCATGAGGCATAAAGGACAGTCCTGCACGTCCATTTAATCATACTGTGTTGTAGGGCATAGGGAGGTGTACCCA